>NW_026007578.1:0-4042 GCF_001458135.2 Marmota marmota marmota
ATAATGCACAATGTGATAGCAAAAGTTTCCTCATTGAGTTCTTATTATTTCTCCTCAGGAAGTTTTCCTATTTTGCCTTTTCTGTCTTTCCCCTCCCATATCATAAGAGAAGCCAAAAATTTATTTTCCCTTGTCTGAGTCTCCTTTTGAACCAGGCATGAGAAGCTAACTACTACTAACCACTGTGATCAAAATATTTGACAAAAACACTTCTTGAGGAGGAAAAGTTTATTTGGTGCTCACGGTTTTGGAGGTCCCAGTCCATAGACGGCTGAGTCTGTTGCTCTGGGCCAAAATGTCATGATGAAAGGCTGTGGAGGAAGAAAGCAGTTCAGGGTGTGGCAATCTTGAAGCAGAGAGCTTGACTCACCAGGGACAAAATATAACCCCAAAGGCATGTCCTCAGTGACCCACCTCCTCCAGCCATACACTAGCTGCCTTCAGTTACCACCCAGTTAATCCCTAGCAGAGGATTAATGCATGGATTAGGTTAAAACTCTTGCAATCCAATAATTTTACCTCTGAACTGTCTTGTATTGTCTCACACATGAACTTTTTGGGGAAACCACATATCTAAACCATACAAGAGGGGAAAGAAGTGATGGCTTGGAGAGGGGAAAGACAGAAAAGGCAAAATAGGAAAACTTCCTGAGGAGAAATAATAAGAACTCAATGAGGAAACTTTTGCTATCACATTGTGCATTATGTGCTTGGTCAGTGCTCTGGGGAATATGGCAGAACTTCCTGAAGAAATGGGTGGGTAGTACAATGAGGAAGGCTGATTCCTAGGAATTATATCTCTCAGTCTTGAAAGTGGGATTCTTGTGTCTAACCTTAGCATAGAAGTCATAGAGTCATCTACATTCATTTTTTTTTAACTTGTGGAAAAGTATACATGACACGTTAAGTATTTTTAAGTGTACAGTTCAGTGGTGTTAAGTGGCACATTTCACAGCCCAATCACTACCATCCATCTCTAGAACTCTTCTCATCTTGCAAGACTGAAACTGTACCCATTAAGCAATTCCTCATTTTCCCTCTTTCAGTTCCCAGCAACCACCATTTTACTGTCTGCATGAATTTCATGATTCTAGGTATCTCATATATGTGAAACCATTTAATATTTGTGCTTCTGTGATTGGCTTATTTCACTTAATGTCCTCAAGTTTTATACATGTTGAAAGTGGCAGAGTTTCTTTCTTTGAAATGGGTAAACAATATTCTAATATATATCTATGCCATTTGTATGTATTCCTTTGTATGATACACAGTTTGTCCATTCACCCATCAAAGGACATGTGGGTTGATTCCACATTTTAACTATTGTGAATAATGTTGCTATGAATGTAGATGTACAGGTATTTGTTTGAGACACCACTTTCAATTTTTTTGAGCACATATCCAGGAGCAGAATTGTTGATTCATATTTTTTCTTTAGTTGTAGTTGGACAAAACATCTTTATTTATTTTTATGTGGTGCTGAGGATCAAACCCAGTGCCTCATAGTACTAGGCGGGCACTCTACCACTGAACTACAGCCCCAGCCCTGATATGTTAATTCTTTAATTTTTTAACTTTTAATTTTTTGCAATACTAGGGATTAAACCTAAGGCCTTGCTCTTGCTAGGCAAGTGCTCTATCACTGACCTACAGTCCTAGCCCCAGCCCCCATTTTTTTTTTTTTTTTTAGCTTTTTGAGTCAGGAGCTTGCTAAGTTGCCCAGGCTGGCTTTGAACTTGGATCCTCCTTCCTCAGCCTCTCAAACAGCTTGGATTATAGCTATGCACCCCCATGCCTTCCCTGCTTAACCACCAAAAGTGTTTTACATAATGTCTGTACCATTTTAATTCTTACCAGCAAAGTTTAAGAGTTCTGATTTTAAATTCACTCTTTCTTTTAAAAAAATCCACACTTTTATTTTCCTTTTTTTCCCATCATAGCTGTCTTAGTGGATGTGACGTGATATTCTCATTATGCTTTTGATTTGCATTTCCCAAATGGCTAATGATGCTGAATGGCTTTTCATGTGCTTATTACCCACTTGGATATTTTCTTTGGACAAATACTCTTTAACTCTTTTGCCCATCCTCCAGTTGGGTTTTGTTGTTCTTGTTGAGTCATGATCCTACTCTTTAATTATTATGCTAAGTACTGAAAATATAGTGATGGATAAGATATAGACCCTGTCCTCAAGAAACTCACAGTACATGGGAGAACAAAGAAAGAATTTCTGGTACCAGAAATTGAACCCAAGGGGCCTCAACCACTGAGCTACCTCCCTAGCCCTTTTTATTTTTTATTTAGAGACAGGGTCTCACTAAGTTGCTTAAGGCCATGCTAAGTTACTAAGGCTGGCTTTGAACTTGTGATCCTTTGCCTCAGCCTCCCTCTAGGATCACAGGTGTGTGCTGTCATGCCAAACTCACAAAAATAATTTAACACAGTGTGGTTATATAATGACAATTATATGCTCAAGTTCTCATAAGGGTTTCAAAGAGAGGTGCAGTATCGGAGGTGAGGGGCACATGTGGAAGTCTTCCTGGGGAATATGTTACTGAAACAGTCTCAAAGTATGTGAGCCAGGCAAAAGGGTAGGAAAATGGGCATTCCAGAAAGAAAGAAAATATAAGCATGAAACAAGATGGCGGGTACTAGAAACTACAAACATTTTCCTATCACTGAAGTGAGTCCAAGATAGACAATGGCAAGAGATGAATCTGGAGAAACAGACAGCAACTAGATCATTTCAAATATTATAGGCAATTATAGGGTGTGTTTAGGATTTATCCTGAGAGCTATGGGGCATCACTGAAATGCCATAAGCAGTGGAGTTACATGGCCTGTGGTAAGCTATTCTTATAGACCGTGGCCGCCATTAGAAGATGGCGCCGGCTTCCACTGTGGCCTGTGATAAACAACTCCTTTTATGGAGAGTTGGCGCGCAATCCCTTACCACCCTATGAGAGAGATCCACGTGGCGGCTTGGGATTGGGATGCGGGGGGCTTTATTAAGCTGTGCTTGGGCGTGGCGGCGGCGGGCGCTAAAAGATGATACATGACTCAAGGCCTAAATAAACTGCTAAAAGAAGAATCCTGTGTCGTGTTTTCCCTTGCCGGCGAGGGGTCGCGACAATGGCCAGTCTTATTTTAGATCTGAGCTTCCTCATCCTTTTCCACATCACATTATAATATACATAACATGATAATTTTTGCATGTCATTCTGGGGGAGGTAGATTTGCAGCTTCCTGCTACTAGACATGCTAGGCTGTTTAAGGTCCAACCTAGCTGATTTAAGAAGCAAAGATTGGATGGGCTGGGATTGTGGCTTAGAGGCAGAGTGCTCACCTAGCATGTTTGAGGCACTGGGTTTGATCACATAAAAATAAAATATTGTGTCCATCTATAACTAAAAATATTTTTAAAAAGCAAAGATTGGAAAGCTTTTTTTTTTAAGCTGGAACATTCTGATAGTCATGTGAAGAATACATTGGAGGCAAACAGCACTGGCAGGGTGTCAGGTTAAACTAATTAGGCATAGTAGTGCTTGGGCAATTTGGTGAGACCCCATCTCAAAACTAAAAAACAGAAAGAATTCTGAGTGTGGCTCAGTGGTAGAGCACTTGTCCAGCATGTGCAAGGCCCTGAGTTCGATCCCCATTACTGGAAAAAAAAAGAGAGAGAGAGAGAAGAGACTTCTCTCCACTCCCACCCCATTTCTTTCACTATTTGCTTCTCAGACCTTTTCACAGACATATGTCTTCACAATGGCTAAATAAACAAGGCTTGCTCCCAGTCTTTCAACTCCTGAGAAACATCTTTTTTTTTAAATTTTTTATTGTTGGTTGTTCAAAACATTACATAGTTCTTGATATATCATATTTCACACTTTGATTCACGTGGGTTATGAACTCCCATTTTTACCCCATATACAGATTGCAGAATCACATCAGTTACACATCCATTGATTTACATATTGCCATACTAGTGTCTGTTGTGTTCTGCTGCCTTTCCTATCCTCTACTATCCCCCTTCCCCTCCCCT
>NW_026007579.1:0-4040 GCF_001458135.2 Marmota marmota marmota
GGAACAAGCAGGAATCCTTGAAAAGAAGGAAACAATAAACCAAATTTAAAATTCAATAGAAAGCATCACCAACAGACTAGATCACTTGTAAGACAGAACCTCAGCCAATGAAGACAAAACATAATCTTGAAAATAAAGTTTACCACAGACAGATGTTAAGAAACCATGAATAGGGCTGGGGATGTGGCTCAAGCGATAGCGCACTCGCCTGGCATGCGTGCGGCCCGGGTTCGATCCTCAGCACCACATACAAACAAAGATGTTGTGTCCGCCGAAAATTAAAAAAATAAATATTAAAATTCTCTCTCTCTCAAAAAAAAATTAAAAAAAAGAAACCATGAACAGAACTTCCAAGAACCGTGGGATAACATAAAGAAATAAATTTAAGATTTTTCAGAATAGATGAAGACACAAACAAAAAAAAACAAAGGAATGCACAATCCTTTCAATGAAATAATATCTGAAAATTTCTCAAATCTAAATAATGAAATGGAAAATAAAATACAGGAGGCTTATAGGATCCCAAATATACAAAATTACAACAGACCCATACCAAGGCACATTATAATAAAAATGCCTAACATACAGAATAAAGATAGAATTTTAAAGCCTGCAAGAGAAAAATATCAGATTATGTATAGGGGCAAAACAATTCGAATATCAGCTGATTTCTCAACCCAGACCTTCAAAGCTAGGAGGTCCTAGAATAACATGTACCAAGCTCTAAAAGAAAATGGATTCCAACCAAAAATCCTATATCCAGCAAAATTAAGCTTCAAATTTGAAGATGAAATAAAACCTTCCATGAAAAACAAAAGTTAAAAGAATTTGCAACTAGAACGCCTGCAATACAGAATATTCTCAACAAAATATTCCATGAAGATAAAGTGGAAAAAAAATAAAAAACAGCAAAGGGAGGAACTACACTAAAAGAATAGTCAATCAAAAGAGAAACAAGGGCTGGGGCTGTAGCTCAGTCATAAGAGTGTTTGCCTATCATGTGTGAGGCACTGGGTTTGATTCTCAGCACCACATAAAAATAAATAAATAAATAAATAAAGGCATCCTGTCAAATGGTGGATGCATTCCTAGATTTCCAAGCAATCTCCATACTGCTTTCCATATTGGCTGAACCAATTTGCAGTCCCACCAGCAATGTATGAGTGTACCTTTTTCCCCTCATCCTCACCAACACTTATTGTTGTTTGTATGCATAATAGCTGACATTCTGACTGGAGTGAGGTGAAATTTTAGAGTAGTTTTGATTTGCATTTCTCTAGTTGCTAGGGATGTTGAACATTTTTTCATATATTTATTGATTAATTGTTCATCATCTTCTGAGAAGTGTCTCTTCAGGTCCTTGGCCCAGCTATCCCTCTCCTCGGTCTATACCCAAAGGACTTAAAAACAGCATATTACACGGACACAGCCACATCAATGTTTATAGCAGCACAATTCACAATCGCTAAACTGTGGACCCAATGTAGATGCCCTTCAGTAGATGAATGGATTTTAAAAAAATGTAGCATATACACACAATGGAATTTTACTCAGCAATAAAAGAGAATAAAATCATGACATTTGCAGGTAAATTGATGGAGTTAGAGAAAATAATGATAAGTGAAGTTAGCCAATCCCAAAAAAACAAATGCTGAATGTTTTCTTTGATATAAGAGGCTAATTCATAGTGGGATAGAGAGAGGGAGTATGGGAAGAATAGACGGGACTCTAGATAGGGCAGAGGGGTAGGAAGGGAAGGGAGGGGGCATGGGATAATTAATGATGGTGGAATGTGATGGTCATTATTATCCAAAGTACAGGTATGAAGACATGAATTGGTGTGAATATACTATGTTTACAACCAGAGATATGAAAAATTGTGCTCTATATATGTAATAAGAACTGTAATGCATTCTGCAGTCATATATAAATTTTAAAAAAAGAAAAAAAAATTAAAAAGGCATTGTGTCCATCTACAACTAAAAATATTTTAAAAAGAGAAATTAATTAAAATTATATTCCCAAATGACTGGGAATACAAATCATATCTCAATAATAACCTTGAACAATAAGGGCCTAAACCCATCAATCAAAAGACACAGTCTGGAGGATTGGATTAAAAAACAAGACCCAATAATATGCTATGTCCAAGAGACTCACCTCATAAGCAAAACTACCCAAGACTGAACTTGAAAGAATGGTGGAAAATGCATCACTCACATGGATTACGTAACCAGGAAGGGGTTTTCATCCTCATATCAGATAAAATGGACTTCAAGGCAAAGTTAATCAGAAGGGACAAAGAAGGACACTTCATATGGCTTAAGGGAGTAATATGTCAAAAATACATAACAATTGAAAATATTTATGCCCCAAACAATGGAGCATCCAAGTACATAAAACAAACCCTTGTCAATTTCAAGAATCAAATAGACCACAACACAATAATACTGGGTGACTTTAACTAAATGCCTCGGTTACCACTGGATAGATTTTCCAAATAAAAACTAAATTTAAAAAAAGCTATAGAAGTAAAAGATACAATTGATAACTTAGACTTAACAGGCATATATAGAATATTTCGTCCACCAATGACTGAATACACTTTCTTTTCAGCAGCACATGGATCCTTCTCTAATGTAGACCACATTATATAAGCTATCACGTATGTTGGCATACAACTGTAATATTACTTTAATATAATTTTAGCACCTGTAGGGTTATTTTGATCATTCCCTTTCCATTGATATTAATTTTTGTATTCTTTTTTTAAATTTTTTTAGTATTTATGTTTTAGTTGTAGTTGAACACAGTACCTTCATTTTACTTATTTATTTTTATGTGGTGCTGGGGATCGAACCCAGGGTCTTGCACGTGCTAGGTGAGTATTCTACTGCTGAGCCACAACCCAAGCCCCTATATTCTTGTTTTTTACCTTGATTAAACTTGTTTGATTTTTATCAAATTGTAGCTATATTATTTCTTATTCTATTTCATATGTTTGCTCCTACTCTTATTTTTCCTCCCTGCTAGAAAATTTGAAAATAATTTGTTATTCTAACTTCTTTCTGATACAAGTACTTTAAGTTATAAATGTTCATCTGAGTACTGTTTCATCCCAGAGATCCTGATATTTTAAGCTTTTACTATCACTTAGTTCAAAGCACCTTTTATTTACTTTTCTTGTGCTTTCTTCCTTGACCTCTGAGATATTTATAAGTGTGCCAATTAATTTTGAAATAGTTTACATGTGGGGATGGGATTCTATATATCTTAAGGTGATTGATCTCTAATATAATAAATCATGTAGGAAACAGTTTGCATAATTTTGAATCTAAAAAAGTAATGAAAATGCTTTTTATATTGATTGTATTGGTTACATACATGTCAAAACTGATCAACTTGCCTACTTCAAATATGTGTATTTTATTGTACTTCAATTTTACCTTAAAAAAGCTATGGGGAAAAAAGAAAAAAAAAAGAATTCTTAGGAAAAAAAATAATGACATAAAAAAATAAAGGAGAACAATTTGGAAATCACTATACATCAGGGAAATTCAGGTCAAAACCACAATGAGCCAGGTGCAGGGGCACATGCCTGTAATCCCAGTGGTTTGGGAGGCTGAGGCAGGAGGATCACAAGTTCAAAGCCAGCCCCAGGAATGGCGAGGTACTAAGCAACTCAGTGAGACCCTGTCTCTCAATAAAATATAAAATAGGACTGGAGATGTGACTCAATGGTTGAGTGTCCCTGAGTTTAAACCCCAATAGCCAAAAAAAATTTTTAAAAACTCATTGAAATATCAACTCATACTTGTTATCATAAAGACAAGAAATACCAAGTGTAGGTGAAGAAGAGGGAACACTCATACATTATTGGTGGGAAGGTAGATTACTATGGCCATTATGGAAAACAGTGTAGAAGGGCTGGGGATATAGCTCAGTTGGTAGAATCTTGCCTCACATGCACAAGGCCCTGGGTTCAATCCCCAGTAACACACACACACACACACACAAAAAAAAAAAAAAAAAAAAAAAAA
>NW_026007580.1:0-4040 GCF_001458135.2 Marmota marmota marmota
ATATATACAGACATATAGTATGGAAAGTCTGCTGATTCTTCTGTTTGTGATGGTCATTATAATTTCTCTTTTCCCTGTGCAACATTCTTTGCCCTTTGTAACAGACCTTCACTTTTCCTTTGGGAAATAAAACCCATCTGTATTCTCAGTTCATGAGTATCCAATGATATACTCAAAACACACACACACACACACACACACACACACACACTCATAAGTTCTTACCTCTATCTCTGGGATGAATATGTTCCCATGCCTGTCCATTAGGAGTAATACACCTCCAAATCCTGAGTGATTGGATTGATTCGATTAATCATTGGTACATGAACCAAACTGACCCAATGACAAACTTCCTCAAGAATTTTCCTAGAACTAATGAGAACAATCCCCTTCTGAGATCTCTGGCTCTTAGTGCTGGGAGCCATTAGCCAAGTAGGTATGACAATTTCCTTGCCAGCGTACCCCATGTTGCAGTGACATTGAATGTAGGTGACCTTGCTCAAGGACCAGGGCGGATTAGGGTGTTCCTGGTTTAACATAATCGGGTTTAGGGCGTTCCCAGTTTAGGTTCCAGGTTTAAGGTTTAAGATTATTCCTGCTGGGAATAGGGCGTATCCTGCTGCCTAAGTTCCCCTTGAGTTCTCACGGGATTCAGACAGTATATTTTGGGAGACAGATGCCCAGTGGAGGTGAATTTGGGAGAGAACGTGGATTTGGGCAGAGAACGTGGATTTCCCCAGAACGTGTTTGTAGACGGCTGGTGTGAGTTCGGGAATAAAGAGTTGCTGTTTGAATCTACAAGCTGTGTGGTGGCTCGTGATTTTGTGCCCAGCCAGACTGTGGCATTTTAGGACCATGAAAGCAGGAGTTACTAGAAATCAGCATTACAAATTCTACAGATAACTTATCTCTGAGTAGAACAAAAGTAGAAGAAAGCAAAGTTGAAAAATGAAGGCACAATTTATTTTCTGAAGACCAAGATCTAGTCAAAACTAAGCTACTTGAGGACTTAAAATATGACTTTAGTATTATGAGAGCCAATTAATTTTTAATACTATTCAAGCTACTTTAAGACTGGTTCTCTGACCCATATGCATGAAAAGAGAGAACAGTATAACTTAACTAAGTCATAATTTGAGATTTAAGAAGTCTCCAAATTCATTAATCCTGATTAGTTCAGCAATTATCATTGACTAGTCATTTACTGCTCTCCAGGCCCAATGATAACTAACACTATGTGCTATTGTAGTATCACATTTAATCCTCATTATATATTTCAATTTTAGAGATAATGAGTATAAAGTCTAGAGACCTCACATTGCTCTGCCAGGCTCACAACTTGCAAGTGAGAAGGCTATGCATAAACTCTGAAGATCATGTCTTTCCATATAATACTGCTTCTCTGTTGAAGCTGGTATTAGCACATACCACCTTGTACATTCTGCCCAAGCTCCTGAAGCTCCCGGCAGGCTACTGGCCCAGAAATGGTTCCAACAATGACATAATCAGGGGGCGTCTATACCTCTGGGAGAATGGGTCTTCTCTGCAAATTGCTGCCTAAAGTCAAATCAGAAAGACAATATAGCCAAGGCTCTGAGCAACAACAGCCACCACTAAGTCTCAATTAAATAGGATGAATTCTCTGTAATTAGGAAAGCCATGAGCATATCATATCCTACAGGAAGACCAGAATCTTATTTTTGAGATGAAGTATGTAAAGGTAGAAAAAGTCTTCAAAATAGTTCTATCATTTTTAAGAGACCACACAATATGCTTTAGAATAAATATGTGTATGCTCATATATTTATTATACATTTCATCTGCGTTTATTACATATATACAAATGTAATATATAACTGTGTAATATATAACTCTACCATCTCTATATATACACATACATAACACTTACTATATATATATTTACTTATTTGAACATTTGTATATATAAAATGCATTTTCTTGAATGAGATACCAATTAACAAAACAAGATTAACCAGGCTTGAAATGGAAAATGGCTTAATTGGAGCTGAAAAGTCTCGAGAAACAGTTCAACTTAACTAAGTAACAATTTGAGATTTAAGAAAAATTTTCTTCTACTCCTACAACTAATAACTATTTCTGAGCATTTATGTCTAAAAATTTACTGGAGCTTATTATAAAGAGTGGTTATTTATTTTTAAAAAAAATAAATTATCTAAATCACTTGAGACTACATAATAAATAGAAACCTAAGAGGCTTGTCAACTGAGTTCTGAAAGAATTTATAAAATAATTGCACATATAAATGAAATAAGAACCAACTAAATTGTGACCAAATCAGCTTCTGTGGCAAATTAAATTGAGGGATGGGGAGGTCACCATATCCAGCCAACATCTCCATTAAAGTGACCTCCACTCTTAACCTAGCCCACTCTTTCAAAGAAGATAGACCCATATCATTGGAATAGATCTCACTAAACTCTGGAAATCTGAACAATGTTGAGCAGTGGAACTTGAGGTGAAGTTCTTATGGAAACATGATAAAATTTAATAATATCAAGTTTGTATGATATATTTATTTTCTAGAAAGAAAACTGGATGCAATTAGCTTGGATTTACCATGGTTGCTTTCTCCTCTTAATTATCAGGTCATAGTTTGTCTAGTAACATTGTTGTGTAAAGTTACTTCTCCTATCTGGACTGCAAAATTCTAACCTGCTGCTAGATAAACATATTTCAGATTAGTCCACACATTATTAAGAGAGGTAGAGATGGATAAGAACCTTTTATCCTAGCTTTCCTGTTATAATCACCCTATGGTTTTTAAAAATATGGATGCCACAAGTCCACTTGAAATCTACTGAACCACAAAGCCTGGCCATGGGGCCCAGACATACATGTTTCTTTGATGTTCTAATGGTAATTTTGATGAACACCCACCACTGAGAACTTGTGGATTAGATGATCTTTATGTTCCTTTTTACAAAAGAACTTGAGAAAAAGTTTAATTTTACCTTACATAGAAAATAAGTATTCTACTATACCATGAAAAACTGTTCATGTCTACATATAATTATCAAAGAATAACTTTAAAATATTTTTGAGAAATTGACCCATGAACATAACAAGTACATATCCTATATTACAAGGAAATTATTTTTGAAAAGAAATATTACTTGAATGTAGAAGTTCTTGTGTTACATGAATAATATGACTCATTTAGGGCTGGGGATGTGGCTCAAGCGGTAGCGTGATCACCTGGCATTCATGGGGCACTGGGTTCGATCCTCAGTACCACATAAAAATAAAATAAAGATGTTGTGTCCACTAAAAACTAAAAAATAATTGTTAAAAAATTCTCTCTCTCTCTTTAAAAAAAAAATCACTCATTTAATCTGTGACCATTATTTTTTACATTGTTAAGCAAAGACTTTTATCCAATAAGAAATAAATCAAGGCGCCTGCAAGGTAGGCAGACCTGCGGCCAACCGGCAGAGCAGGACAAACGGCCCGCCGGCGTGATAGACAGATCACCCCAATTGGAGGAGGACCACAGCCACCACCCGCCCCTGCAAAGGAGACTTTGCAACTATACAAGAGCAATATAAATATATAGGGGGAAAATTCAATAACACAACAGTTTCACCAAGCAGAAAGAAACACGAGCAGTATGAAAAGACAAGGAAAGAAAGGACCACAAGCAAGGCAGGTCAATTCAACCTTAGAAGAGGTAATAGCTGCAGCAGATGGAATGTCAGATAAAGAATTCAGGATTTACATGCTTCAGATGATCTGGAGTATCAAGGAAGACATTAGACAGCAAAATCAGACAATGAAAGATCACTTCGACAACGAATTACATAAACAAATCCAAGAAGCAAAAGATCAACTATACAGGGAGATAGAGGTTATAAAAAACAAACAAACAGAAATCCTAGAAATGCAGGAAGCAATAAACCAACTTAAAAACTCAAATGAGAATACTACCAGCAGAGTAGAACACTTAGAAGATAGAACATCAGACAATGAAGACAAAGTATTTCAACTTGAACATAGACAGC
>NW_026007581.1:0-4038 GCF_001458135.2 Marmota marmota marmota
TTCTAATCATAACACTACTTCCAACATTAGACATAGCCTTAACCCTAGCCCTAACTAACCAAAAACCTAGCCTGAATCCGAGTCGTAAACCTAGTTTTTTATATATTTATTTTTTTTTTAGTTTTCTGTGGACACAACATCTTTATTTTATTGGTATGTGGTGCTGAGGATCAAACCCAGCACCCCGTGCATGCCAGGTGTGCACGCTACTTCTTGAGCCACATCCCCAGATCCTAAACCTAGCTTTAACCCTAAATGTAAACCTAACCCTAACACAAACAATAGCCCTAATCCTATACATAATACTAGCCCTAATCTTAGGTCTAACCCTATCCATTACCCTAATGATAACCCAAACCTTATGCTAACACTAGGCCTAACCATAATCCTATATATTACACTAAACCACACCTAAACCCTAAACCTAACCCTTTCATTACCTTAACCCTAAACCTAATGATAATTCAAGCCCTAAATCTAAACCCTAACCTAACCCAAACCCTCACCTTGATCCTGAACCTAATAATAACCCTAGCTCTAAAACTGACCCTTAGTATAAACCTAACCACTACACTGGACTAAGCCATAAACTAACACTAAATTTATCCCTAACTTTAACCCTAGACTTGACATTAGCCCTAGTCCTAATACTAGCCCTAACCCTAACACAAATATTAGCCCTCATCCTAGCTTTAATCATAACCCTAAACCTAACCCTAGCCATAACCATAACACTAACCCTTGCCCTAGCCCTCAACCTAGCTATAACCCAATACCTTAACCTAAACATAACCCTAACTCTAACCCTAACCCAAGGACTAATCCTAACACTAACACTAGCCCTAGTTTAGCCCTATCCATAGCCCTAACCCTAACCCTAGCACTAAGACTAACTCTAACTCTCATACTAGCCCTATCACTAGTTATAACCCTATCCCTTACCATAATCCTAAATCTAACCCAAACCCTAGTCCTAACCCTTGCCCTATCCTTAGCCCTATCCCTAACCATAGATCAAAACGTAACTCTAAATCTAACCCTAACCCAAAGTCTAAGCCTAACCATTATAAATACATTTATATTTAGACTCTGTGTCTACAGATGTTGGCTTCAATTTTTATTTAGTATATAGTCATTAGTTTCATAAAAGGCATACCATTTCTGGTGGTGTATAGAGAACTGAGGGTCAGGGGTAGGATGCTATGTTAGGAATGAAAGGAGTGAGGGTATATAATTAATCAAACTTAGCAACTTTGGAGGAGAACTATAATGAATAGGGGGAATTTATGGAAGAAGGTATAAATTCAAACTCCTTATCTGTATTCATAAAATTACCCTATGTATAAATAGTAAAATTTAGGAGGCTGAAAGTGGGATAGAGGGAGTAAGAAAAAAAAAAAGAAAAAAAAATAACAAGGAAAGAAAAAAGAGAGGGAAAAAGAAAATAAGAGCAAATAAAGGGGTGGTGAGGTGGGCCTATGCAATTCCTCTATATTATACTATTCTAGTGATTCAGTTCTTAAAGTCCAATTTCATGGAAAGTTCTTGGTTTCACATATGTTGTGGTTATGAGGACCAGAGAGGGAAGTGTAGAGGAGAATTGATGAGAAGAGCAAGAAAAGAAAAATAAGAAAGAAAAAAAAAGTCTCTCAGAACTCTGTTTAGTTTTCTTGCAATAGGTGGTGTCATCGATTCCTAGATTGAGTTTCTATGCTCAGGGTGGTGGAGGTAGCCAGGGTGAGAGGGCTTGAGCTTCTACCTAGAGCCTCCCTACTGTTAGTCTTTGAATTGGAAACCAGGTGCCTGTACAGTGGCTGGTCCACATTGATAGCTACACCTCCCAAAAGCTTGTGAGAAAAATCTTGAGTTATCACAGCTGGAGGTACGGGAGTTGTAAGCCAACCGGAAACTGTGCAGCTGAGCCTTCCATCTGTGATGAGAGCACCCATGGGGCCCTATATTTTTTTTTCAAATTTCTATGATACTGGGCAGGATTCATCTTTTACTTATCCTTACTATGCTCCACAGGTATGGACCTTGTCGGTTAAATGGTTCGCTGTCAGGAACAGTTTGTATTTTAAGGTTTCCCTTCATCATGGCTTATTGATGTGAATGAAAATTGAGATTTCCCTTCATCATGACTTATTGATGTGAATGAAAATTGAGCTGAAAATCAAACAGGGTTGGCAGGAGGTGCTTGAATCTTCACACAATCAATTCTCAGTGGGAACTCTCTGATTTCTTTCTTTTAAAGGTAGGCCAAAAATGAAGCATGCAAAAGAAACTGTATCCGAGAGATCTTAAGAAGAAAACAGAGAAACATGTATGTATTGAAATAAGTCTCTCAACAATTTGATCAGATTTCTTCGATACTGTACAGTATTCATCTTTTAGGTTGCTCCACTAGGCTCCCCAAGGTTGGCACTTCTAGGATCAATGGTTCTCTAAACAGGTAAGGGTTAGTGTTACGGTTAGGGTTAGGGCAAGCTTTTGAGCTAGTGTTAGGGTTAGAGTTTGTTTTGTTCAAATTTCTTTGATACTGGGAATATTTATCTTTTACCTAGCCTTACTATGTGCCCCAGTTTGGGTCCTTCTCGGTTCAATGGTTCACTGTTGGAAATAGTTTGTTTTTAATGTCTCACTTCATTTTGACCTATATGGGTAAATGCAAATGGAGTTGGAAATCAGAGGGTTGGTGCTATCTGGTTGAAAAAAAACTTCACATACTCAATCAGTTGTCTGTGGGCACTCTCTGGTTTCTTCATTGTAAAAGTAGCCATAAGCTGAAGCATACAAAACAACTTTATCCAAGAGCACTTTAGGAGAAAACAGGGTAATATTCATGTACTGAAATACCTCCCCCAATTATTTGGTCAGATTTCTTTGATACTGTGCAGGATTCTTCTGTAAGCTTGGCCCACTAGTCTCCCCAAGATTAAAACATTTATGATCAAAGGTTCTCTTAACAGGTTAGGCTTAGTGTTAGTTAGAGTTAGGGCAAGTGTTAGAACTAGTGTTAGGGTTAGAGTTAGTTTTTTTAAACTTTTTGGATACTGGGCAGGATTTATCTTTTTCCTAATCTTAGCATGCTCCCCATGTTTGGGATTCCTAGGTAAAGGGTTTGCTCTCAGGATCAGTTTTAATTTTCATTTTTCACTTCATTTTGCCCTATACATGTGAATGGAAATGGAGCTGGACTCAAACAGGGTTTGTGCTAGCTGCTTGAAACTTCACACACTCAATCAGTTCTCAGTGCACATTCTCTCATTTGTTTCTTGTGGTAGTAGCCCAAAGGTGAACTAGAAAGAAACAGCTTTATCTGTGAGCATTTTAGGAGCAAGCTTCATTTTTCTTGCATGGATTATTTTGATATTGTACAGGATTCATCCTTTTCCTAGTCTTAGTAGGATCCCCAAGTTTGGGTTTTCAAGGTTTGCCAGTTCACTGTCAGGAACAGTTTGAAATTTTAGGTTTCACTTTATTATGGTCTATAGATGTGAATGATAATGGAGCTGGAAATCAAACAGAGTTAGTACTAGCTGCTTGAAACTTCACACACTCAATCAGCTCTCTGCGGGCACTCTCTGGTTGTTCCTTGTGAAAGTACCTTAAACTGAAGCATAAAAAAATAATTTATCCAAGAGCACATTAGGAGAAAACAGTCAAATATGCACGTACTGAAATACCTCACTCAATTATTTGGTCAGAGTTCTTTGATATTGTGAAAGATTCATATGTTAGCCTACCCAACTTGGCTCCCCAAATGGGGAATTCTAGGATCAAAGGGACCTTAAAAAGGTTAAGGTTAGTGTTAGGGTTAGTGTTAGGACTATGATTAGACCTAGTGTTAAGGTAAAGGTTAGTTTTGTTTTCAAATTTCTATGATACTGCGCAGGATTCATCTTTTTCATATTTTGAGTATACTCCAAATGTTTGGGCCTCTTACATAAAGGGTATGCTTTCAGGAATAGTTTCAATTTTCATGTTCCTCTTCTTTATGCCCTATAGGTGTGAATGGAAATGAATCTGGAAATCGAA
>NW_026007582.1:0-4038 GCF_001458135.2 Marmota marmota marmota
GAGACAGCAATAAATGTTATTCACCACATCAATAGACTTAAAGATAAGAACCATATGATCATCTCGATAGATGCAGAAAAACCATTTGACCCAGCTGTTGCCCTTCTCGGACTATTCCCTGAAGACCTTAAAAGAGCATACTATAGGGATAGTGCTACATCGATGTTCATAGCAGCACAATTCACAATAGCTAGACTGTGGAACCAAACTAGATGCCCTTCAATAGATGAATGGATAAAAAAATGTGGCATTTATACACAATGGAGTATTACTCTGCACTAAAAAATGACAAAATCGTGGAATTTGCAGGGAAATGGATGGCACTAGAGCAGATTATGCTAAGTGAAGCTAGCCAATCCCTAAAAAACAAATGCCAAATGTAATCTTTGATATAAGGAGAGCAACTAAGAACAGAATAGGGAGGAAGAGCAAGAGAAGAAGATCACCATTAAACAGGGTCAAGAGGTGGGAGGGAAAGAGAGAGAGAAGGGAAATTGCATGGTAAAGGAAGGAGACCCTCATTGTTATACAAAATTACATATAAGAGGAAGTAAGGGGAAAGGGGAAAAAAACAGGAGAGAGAAATGAATTACAGTAGATGGGGTAGAGAGAGAAGATGGGAGGAGAGGGGAGGGGAGGTGAGGGGGGATAGTAGAGGATAGGAAGGGCAGCAGAATACAACAGATACTAGTATGGCAGTATGTAAAAAAGTGGATGTGGAACCGATGTGAATCTGCAATATGTATACGGGGTAAAAATGGGAGTTCATAATCTGCTTGAATCAAATGTATGAAATATGTCAAGAGGTTTGTAATGTTTTGAACAACTAATAATAATAAAAAAATAAAAATACACTGACATCATTTAAAAAAAAAAGAAAAACGGGATATGATCTCTCTAAACTGGGCCAAGCTAACCACAGAAATTTGCTTCTGTACCATGAGTTGCTTGCATTGGCTGAAAAATTGTAACTGACTACCCCAACTTCTTGTGGTTTTTTTCTTTATAAGTCCTACCCAAACTCCCTCTGGTGGGACATCTTAGCACACTGCCTTGAGTGTCCAGATTGGTTGCTTCTGGCCAGCTAAATAAAAGGCTTCTTTGGCTTTACGTGAGCAGCATGGATGAGAGTTTGATTTCTCACTGGGTACAACAATATTGGAGGTCTGTACTTTCTGTTATGGTTTAGATATTAGGTGCCGCCCAACACAGGAAGGCTTGGGGTAAAATGGTTGGATTATAGGAAGTTTAAGCTAATCTAGTGCATTAATCCCCTGATGGGGATTATCTGGATGGTAACTGAAAGCAGGTAGGGTATGGCTGTGGAAGGTGGGTCTTTGGGAGCATGCCTTTGGGGTATATATTTTGTCTTTATTGATTGAAGCTCTTTCTCTGTTTCATGGCACAATGTCCTGAACCACTTTCCTCTACCACACTCTTCCTGCATGGTGTTCTGCCTCACCTTGAGCCCCAAGGAATGAAGTCAGCCTTATATGACTGAGACCTCTGAAATCATGAGCCCCCAAATAAACTTTTCCCCCTCTTATTGTTCTCGTCAAGTCTTTTAGTCGCAGCAGTGAAAAAGCTGACTAAAACACTCACCAAGATGCTTGTTGTCACTTCTGTCTCCCTAAACAGAGGACAGAATTCCCTAGTGAGCTTGATCTGGATTTTAACTTTTCTTAGGTTTTTGTGAGTATGTACCATAGCAGTTTTTGCTCTTGCCTTTTGCTCTGCAGAGGATTCTTGCTTTACGTCTTAGATATATCCTGCTTTGATCTACTCTCGTGAGGGGTAGCCATGGTGAATTTAGAAACAAAAAATCAGAACAGCTTGCTCTCTCTCCTATCATCCTACTGTGAGCTCCATAATAACATTCTGCACTATCCTGCTAGAAGTCCTGACTGTGGACAGTATGTTTTCCAGAGTTCATGTCTTTGCTAACTTTTTCAGAGAAGAAATTTGTCAATTCTCTGGGAAACTGAAACTGGAGTGACACAGATACTGTTTTTTTCTCCTGTTCTTCACCCTTCCTTCATTTAAAAGGATGCCATTGTCCTTGTGTTTCTAGGTTTATGATTTATAATCACCTTTTCAAAACCAAAAATGTATTATATTGTTAGGAATACATATATTGTTATGCACTAGAAGTAAAAGGAATGAATAAAGCCAGGAAATGATTAACAAAAATTAGGATAATAGTTGCCTCAGCTGAATGAAGAAGATAGAATTAGGAGGCTTCTAAGGTCCTGGTAAGGATCTATGTTTCAACAAGAGTGGATACAGGGGAGTTTATTATATTAGTTTCTCTTCATAGTCATATATGCATTTTATATGTTCTTGTGTGTGTTTGATGCATGTAAAAATGGAAACTTTTAAAAAAGTTTTCTAAGCCATACCTTCAGATCTAATGAATCAAATTTTGTAAATAGTACGCAGGAATCCACATTACAAATCTTACTCTTGGGTAAAATCATCATTCTGTTTGATCTATTGTTCTCATTAAATGTGTTTCCCGGTATTACTGATGTGCTTTGATGAGTACATAATAAGGTGGGAACATTTCTTCCCTGGATCTAGTTAACCATGCCCTCTGTAAATAAATAAATTATTCTTTTCTGCTTAGTTACACCAAGTGATCCCTTATCTTTTCACAAGCCTGTACTACTGTTATAGTTTGAGTCTAATCAATGTAGATTATAGATTATAGGTATAAGATATTGATAAGCAGAATAAGTAAGATAAGATAAAATAAAATGATAAAAATAAGTACTATGAGATGAGTAATGTTAAACTGCCCTAGTAATAAGTTAGAAGTAAGCATAGAACATAAGTTCATCAGGAGTAAGCATAAATAATAGAAGGATAATCATATAACTGTAAGACAGAGAATTTAAACTACAGGAAATAAGATATAGAACAGTGTAAGGGGGTAAGTGTAAGACAGTAGGCCAGTAGAGTTATAAATAAATATAGACTGGGCCGCCCGCACCCGGAACAGGCCCAGCGGCCTGCCAGCGTGGCAGACACGTCACCCCAATTGGAGTAGGGGCAGAGCAGAGCAGCCGCCCGTGCCCGCAAGGTAGGCAGACCTGCGACTGACTGGCGGAACAGGCCCAGCGGCCTGCCGACATGGTAGACATGTCACCCCAATTGGAGTAGGGGCAGAGCAGAGCCGCCGCCCGCGCCGGAACAGGCCCAGCGACCCGCTGGCGTGGTAGACACATCACCCCAATTGGAGGAGAGGCAGAGCAGAGCCGCCGCCCGTGCCTGCAAGGTAGGCAGACCTGCGACCGATCGGCAGAACAGGCCCAGCGGCCCGTCAGCATGGTAGACAGATCACCCCAATTGGAGGAGGAGCACAGCCACCGCCTGCCCCTGCAAGGGAGACTTTTCAACTATAAAAGAGCAATATAAATATATAGGGGGAAAATTTCAATAACACAACAGTTTCACCAAGGAGAAAGAAATGCAAGCAGTATGAAAAGACAAGGAAAGAAAGGACCACAAGCAATGCAGGTCAACTCAACTTTGGAAGAGGTAATAGCTACAGCAGATGGAATGTCAGATAAAGAATTCAGGATATACAATTCAGGATCTGGAGTCTCAAGGAAGACATTAGACAGCAAAATCAGACAATGAAAGATCACTTTGACAATGAATTACATAAACAAATCCAAGAAGCAAAAGATCAACTATACAGGGAGATAGAGGTTATAAAAAACAAACAGAAATCCTAGAAATGCAGGAAGCAATTAACCAACTTAAAAACTCCATTGAGAATACTACCAGCAGAGTAGAACACTCAGAAGATAGAACATCAGACAATGAAGACAAAGTATTTCAACTTGAAAAGAACATAGACAGCTCAGCAAGACTGTTAAGAAACCATGAGCAGAACATCCAAGAAATATGGGATAACATTAAGAGACCAAACTTAAGAGTCATTGGGATACAGGAAGGTACAGAGCTCCAAACCAAAGGAATGAGCAGTCTATTCAATGAAATAATACAAGAAAACTTCCCAGACTTGAAGAA
>NW_026007583.1:0-4038 GCF_001458135.2 Marmota marmota marmota
ATATCTATATATATATATATATATATATATATATATATATATATATTCTACACAAATTGTACAGAAGCAGCATCAAGCACAAATTTTAGATCCCCATGGTTTTATAAAGGAAAGCTGGAGATTCAGTCTGATATTGTACAAACTTTAACTCATAAATCTCCCATTCACATACACATTGGTGGCTCAGGAGACACTGTAGGGATCATCTGCACAATGTATACTCAGCTATTTGAGCCCAAGACCTTCTTAAGATAATCGTCCCCTATGTTCTCAGACTTTCTCCAATAATAGTGTGAGGGTTCATGAGAAAGGAAGAGTAGAAGAAAGGGAGAATAAGTGGGAGAAACTAAACCTCTGAGAGACATCTTATTCACCACCTTCATTCATTTCATTCAGCCAAGTGAACATGTTGGTATCTAAGAAAATGGTCAGAGGAAATTCCACCTTGGTGACAGAATTCATTCTCTTGGGATTGACGGATCGCCCAGAGCTTCAGTCCATCCTCTTTGTGCTATTCTTGGCGATCTACCTGATCACTGTTGGGGGTAACCTTGGGATGGTGGTGTTGATCAAAGTGGACTCCCGCCTACACACTCCCATGTACTACTTTCTCGCCAGTTTGTCCTGCTTGGACTTGTGCTATTCCACTAATGTGACTCCCAAGATGTTGGTGAACTTTTTATCAGAGAAGAAAACCATTTCCTATGCTGCCTGCTTAGTGCAGTGCTATTTTTTCATTGCCATGGTGATTACTGAATATTATATGCTAGCTGTGATGGCCTACGACAGGTACATGGCCATCTGTAACCCTTTGCTTTACAGCAGCAAGATGTCCAAAGGAGTCTGTGCTCGCCTGATTGCTGGTCCCTACATCTATGGGTTCCTTAGTGGCCTGATGGAAACCATGTGGACTTACCGCTTGACCTTCTGTGGCTCCAATATCATTAACCACTTCTATTGCGCAGATCCCCCCCTCATCCGGCTCTCCTGCTCTGACACGTTCATTAAGGAAACATCCATGTTTGTGGTAGCAGGGTTTAATCTCTCCAACTCCCTCCTCATTATCCTCATCTCCTACATCTTCATTCTCATGGCCATTCTGAGGATGCGTTCTGCCGAAGGCAGGCGCAAAGCCTTTTCTACCTGTGGGTCCCACCTGGTGGCAGTGACTGTGTTTTATGGGACCCTGTTCTGCATGTATGTTAGACCTCCCACGGACAAGTCAATCGAACAGTCCAAAATCATTGCTGTTTTCTACACTTTTGTCAGCCCTATGTTGAATCCCATCATTTATAGTCTGAGAAACAAGGATGTGAAACAAGCTTTTCGGAAACTCATCAGAAGAAATGTGCTCTCTAAATAAAGTCACCGAGTATCTTTCTTTCCATAAATCAGAGATCTATTTGTAAGAACTGTATCCAAATTTAATAGAGTTTATAGTAAAGCTAATTTTATTGCCATAATGAAAATACATAATCTATCAGCAAAACACAAAAGACATAGGTACAAAAGACTTATCATTTTCATGACGTATAAGGGTAATGTTTGTGTGAACAGGGAGGAGGTGTACATTTAGGTATGGAAAATAAATATTCTTCTTTTGTATACTTTTGTATCTATAAATTTATACAATATATTTAAAAATTATACATTTTATAGTAAGACATCTAGAGTAAAACATTTCTTTCCCCTATCCTGATCTTAAAGTTTTACTTCCAGATTTACTACTATTAACAATTTCTTAAGTTTTCAGAAAAAAAAAAAAATTGTACCAGGGATTGAACCCAGAGGTGCTTAAACACTGAGACACATCTCCAGCCCTTTTGATTTTTTATTTTGAGACAGGGTCTCGCTATATTGCTGAGGCTGGCTATTTTGATCCTCCTGTCTCAGCCTCCTGAGCCACTGGGATTACAGGCATGCACCACCATGACTGGCTTCCAGAAATTTTTTTATATATCTACGAAGAAATGTATGATTATGTGTATACTTTTACACAAAATGGGTAAAACACATTGACTCTCATGAGCTGATTTTTAGTGGCTTATCATTCTATAATATTTACTGCATAGGGATTCAATCTTGTATTTCAAAGGATTGTCCCCACCTCTGTGGAGGAGAACTACTTTGTTTCACCTCTGGCGAAACATTTTATACTAATACTTCATGTCCATTCTGAAATCAACTTATTTCTCTCACTTGGGAGAATAACTTTTAATAAGACACCTTCTTCTTTCTGCCACAACAGAATACTGGAATGATTTTACAGACAGCTACTTTTAGATATTAACTTCTTTGGCTCCTACAAGGGCATAGGGCTGTCCTCAAACAATTGTGACTTCTGTAGAGCTCATCAGTGACATTTCTGGGGCCAGGAATTCTCATGCCTTCCATCATCTCTCTTTTATTAAACATTTTTCTGGATGGATCTGAAATCTGTTATTTGTTACAGTTTAAATTTTACTTACAGTTGTTCTTTTCTACCATTGCTTATTTACGGATCTAATTTTAGAGTGAAACACGTTGACTTGTTTGCAAGTATTTAAATGCTAAATGAAACAATAACAAGTTGATTTTTTTAAAAGATGTAAAATCCTAGTAAATGTGAAGTCACTTATTATCAGCAAAGTTGACACAATTTTAAAGTACCTCTATAAGCCACACGTTGCTTTCTGTACCAAGGAGTTTTTCAGGAGGTTCATTATGGTACAATTATGTAGGGATTGTGAAAGTGCAAAGAGCAATCAACACAATCGGTTATATGGTCTAATGTAAGAATGCAGAAGTACTGATGCACCCGAAGAAAAAGCAATTGAGTCTGAGTGAATAAAAGTTCAGTGATTGTGGTATGCATCCTTTATGCGCTCTCCCCAGCCCACCCAGCTGCTACACAAGGTTACAACAGACCTGGCAAAACGTCTGTTAGAACCAATTTGTGTTCACATCTGTACACCTGTCTTTCAATGAAAAAGGAAAGCCACAGACTGTAAATGGACAACGTATCAAATATAAATATTTTTTCTCAGTTTTCTTTGTATCTTAAGCGTGGATTTCTGCTCAGTACTTCCCACCAGGTAACATTTTTCCAATTCATTCATTCTATTTTACTCTATACAATTATTGTAACTAGATGTTGTTGTACAAACATCTTCATATGGAAACTTGAATTGCCCAAGGATTCTATAAAATGCACATATTAAACAAAGAACTGTTTTTCTCTTGGTATACATAATTAATAGTTTGTGAAATTCTACTTCAACATACACTTGGATGTATTACTACCTCACCACACACACATATTTAGTTTTACAAACCCACCCCCTTTATTATTCCAATTTATTTTTTCTGATTTCAGTCTTTATGCTTTTATCTTTACAGCCTAACTTGGAACCAAATAAAAGTACAATGATGATTTCTTGTAAAATAGTAAACAAATCTTCATTGTCAAAATCAGCTCTCTGCCCCTATTTTTTGGAGATTTAAGAAGAGCTTCTTTGAATGGACCAACAAAAGAGTTCAAGGAACTATATTATTAGTTATATTTATATTATTAGTCATAAGTCAATGGTGGTACTTTTCAGAATTCAAGTGACAATAAATCATTGTCATTTAGGAATGACTCTAGCAATCTGAAACCCATAAAGATGCCCAGATACACACAAGTTTAAGATAAATGAATAATCACACTAAGTGACTTCATGAATTGACAGGCTGGCTGAAATCACACTGTTTACTTGTTAATACCATCTATTTTATAGTCCATTTTATAGTGTGTAGGACATATAATAAGTATATGCTCATCTACTGGATACTTTATTTATTGAGAAAATTTGGAAATATGATAAAAATATAGAAGAAAATAGAGAATATTTACTGTACTTCCTAAGAAATAATTATCAGAAGATAGTTTACATTTCCCCCCTACTTTATTAAAAGAGTCATACTTTAGTATTTCTTTAGTAAAATATACATATGTATTAAAATTGTTTTATAGATTTGCAATTTTATAAGCCTGATATATATATATATATATATATA
>NW_026007584.1:0-4036 GCF_001458135.2 Marmota marmota marmota
GGAAATGGAAGGAGACCCTCAGAGTTATACAAAAGTAGATACAAGAGGAAGTGAGGGGAAAGGGAAAAATAATACAAGGGGGACAAATGAATGTCAGTAGAGGGGGCAGAGAGAGAAGAGGCGAGGGGAGGGGAGGGGAGGGGGGATAGTAGAGGATAGGAAAGGCAGCAGAACACAACAGACACTAGTATGGCAATATGTAAATCAATGGATGTGTAACTGATGTGATTCTGCAATCTCTATTTGGGGTAAAAATGGGAGCTCATAACCCACTTGAATCAAAGTGTGAAATATGATATATCAAGAATTATGTAATGTTTTGAACAGCCAACAATAAAAAAAAATAGTAATCTAAAAAAATAAAATAAAAAATAAAATAGAGACCTTAACATAGTTGTTACTCATTGAACACATGACCAGGGCTTAGAAGTTCCAAAGCATTTTTAGTTAATTGAGAAGAAACTTCGTGGATGGTGTGTTGATATATCTCTTAATCATGGATTGGAAGATGAGAATTTCCCCACCTATTATGGCCAACAAATAGGACACCTCAAAGAGGCTCCTCTAGTGACTCAGAACCCAAGAAAAGGACGCTGAGACTGGCCAAACTCCAGACAGAAGACTTTCCACTTCCATGCTATTTACTGACACATGCTACTTGAGAACTAATAACAAAATGAAAACATGTAAAACATGGGCTGGTTTGTATAGAAGGACTATAGGGAATACTTATTGTAATCTCTGTATTTGCGTGTGTGTGAGTGTGTGTGTGTGTTTTACTGGGGATTGAACCAGGGACATGCTACCACTGAGCTACATCCTCAGGATGTTTTATTTGGAGACAGGGTCTTGCTAAGTTGCTGAAGCTGGCCTCAAAATTTTGATCCTTCTGTCTTAGCCTCCCAAGTTGCTGGGATTATAGACATGTGCCACCAGCAATCTTCTTTTCTAAAAATAGTTTTGCATTTAATGCTTTGAATCTTTTTTGTGCCTTCATGGTGCTGGTGATCAAACCCAGGGCTTCCAACATACTATACATGCCCTCGGTCACTGAGCTATCCCCAGCCCACTGTCATCTTTTTAACAGCATTTTGGATACTCCAGAAATTGGCCACTGCCTGGCTTTCCAGCTTTGTGTCTCCCTGCTCTGACTCTCACTCAATTCTCTGGCTCTACCAAACAGCTTAGAGTATCCCTTATATTGTGATGTGTCCTATGTTTCTGCTCATGCTCTCTGTCTGCCTTTGCTTAGGTAACTCTTATCAGTACTTTAAGACTTATTTCAGACCTTACTTCTTTCAGGAAACCTTCTCCAACTACACAACATGCACACATATACATGAAGTCTAGATAGATATCTATATGAATCAGAACTTTGGTTGCAAGTGACAGAAATACAACACAAATAAGCTTAAGCCAAAAGAAAGGGGTTGATAAGAAAAGTTCAAGGTTAACTTTTGGCATGGCTGGATCCAGACGCTCAAATGATGTCATCATCAATCTTTCTGTCTCTTGGCTCCAGTTTCTTCTATTTTGACTCAATTCTCAGGCAAGCTCTCCCATATGATGGCTGAGATATACATGTGGCCACTTAGCAACCTCATTGGAAACACTGACACACTTTCTCAATAATCCTAGCAAAAGTTTCAAAATTGCGATCATCCATGAACCAATTACAATGGCCAGAGAAACAGATTCCTCTGATTGCTCATAGCTAGGTGATATAACCATGTAGGTGGGATGTAATCTGTTATAAGAAGAAAACATAGTGGGACACAAAAGCACTATACACTTGTATTCAGTCCCATGTTCTTTTCTCTGATTAGACTGAATCATCGGAGTGTGTGTGTGTGTGTGTGTGTGTATTGGGGGGGGGGATCCTCCAGTAGACTGAGTTCTTATGCCTATTTATCCCTGTATTTCTAGAGAAAGTATAAGGTTTTGGCTTTTAGTAAAAGTTCTAAATCAGTGAAGGATGAATGAATGGCTCCGCTGTGCATTTTTAGCAGATGATTAAATTACAGAGAGCCATACTGAAGGCCAAGTCCAGGCATATTTGATATTTAGACAAATTAATAACATGACTTTATTAGTTAAATGCACAATTGTTACTGGGTACCATGGTAAAGAGGCTTAAATAGTGAATGGGTCATTCAGCATTTCAAAATTATGTAATAAATGCCTTCTATGTGTCAGGGGCTGTGGTGCACACTAAGATTAGTCTCTGCCTATTAATTAACCCCTTCCCATTAATGAGAGTCAGTATAGTATAGTTATTGTGTGTGTAGGCTCTAGGACCCTGAATTAAAATCCTAGCATCTGCATTTACTAGTTCAATGACCTTCAGCCAGTTACTTAACCACAGTTCTTAGTTTCCTCTTCGTCCAAATGGGAATAGTACCTTCCATAGAGTGTGTTGTGAGGATTAAATGTAGCAGTGGATGTCAAACATTGAAATATTAAATGCTTAACAAGTGTTAATTCTTATGATTAACTATGAATAGGAGCTCCTTTCTAAGTATCATTCTACCTATTATACTTGACCTGAGGCAAGGCCCTGGGTCACGGACTTCAAATTGAGTTTAAATACAACTTCTGAGCTTCAAGAAAAAAGCATAGAATAAAAAAGAATGGAAGCTTATCTGAGTCTGGAAAGGTCATATTTGAACATAGAACCTAGGATCATGGCTTTCTTAGCATAAAATACTCATGTTCTAAGACTGGAGGTGTAATTCCATGGCACCGTGTTTGCCTAGCATGCAGGAGGCCCTGAGTTCCATCCCCAGAATTGATCTATATGTTATATATCTATATGATCATATATCTATGTATCTCTATCTATATATATCATGTACCAGTGGTCCAATAATCCAAAATTTACAGGATACAGAGGTAGAAGAAGTAGTCTTTTCTTACAAAGAAGTGTTGGCATTCCACAAGGGCTAGAAGATGACTTTCTTAAATCCCAACATTGCCACTGTTTGTGGCTCACTATGATAACCAGAGTATAAGCAAATTATATGGCTGAACAGGTATTGCAACAATATATAATCATTCTAAATCAACCATTTGAGGTAATGGAGACAGGATGATGTTCGTAGGCCAGCAGGCCCTAGATGAAATCCAAGTTTTCCTCTTTACTGACTGTTGCATATTGGGTAATAATAATGGTCACAGCTCAGATCCTGAAGACTTACTGTATGCAAGTCACTGCTTAAAGAACTCGCATACATTATTTCCATTAGTTCTTGCAAACAATCTTACATGGTAAGTTTTTCTATTATCTTCTTTGAGTGGTGGAAGAAATGGAGGGCCAGAGAAATTAAGTGACTTGCCTGAGGTCACATAACCAGTGACAGGGGAGGTCAGATACCCAACATAGGCACTCTAGATCTAGAACTCATGCTTTTAACTACCACTTGTGTTGCCTGCCAGCTCTGACCCTTAGATTCCTCATCTGTAAAATTGACTTGATTGTATGTACCCACCTGATAGGGTTGATCTGCAGATTCAAGATAAGCTTGGGGAAGCATTGAGCACAATAAGGGAGACATGGAAGGTGTTTTCTGAATAAGAGTTGTTATTTAGCCTCTCCATTGTCCCTAGAAGCATCAGGCCTGGAATTTCCTTTCTTTTGCTGGTGCTACTTCCTGATTCTACTTAGTTTGAGTATAGTTTTTATGTGAGGGAGGGAGGGAGATACCCCAGGGTTAATTACAATAGATGAAACTTTGATGCTGAGCAATTTCTTAGCCCACCCTCAAACTGTGATTCTTCTGTTTTCTCGTTACACAGGCTACTCACCACGCTCCTCAATGCTGGCTCATGTCCCTTAACCTTTCGACTGGGGCCCCAGCCAGGCTGGCCATATTTCTACCTGTCATTTCATTATGGAAAAGTGGATCTGAGAAGGGAATTTTAAATTGTGGCCACTTATTTCATTCTTTATTGGTAATTTCTCTTTTCCTGACACCTTCCCACTATCTTGAGTGTATACCTAATCACAGAAATAGAATGATTAAAACTAAACTAAAAA
>NW_026007585.1:0-12520 GCF_001458135.2 Marmota marmota marmota
CCAACTTCATCACCCCTGTGCCCCAGCCTCCCTCTCTATGCCCTAGTCTCCAGCTAAGGAGGGAGAGAACTGAGCAGGAGAGATGACCCCACTGCCTGAGGGGATGACAGCACCTGGCAGCCAGTGGCCTTGAAATTGTATTTTTTCTAGGAGATCTCTGTTGGAAATTCTATATGCCTGGGGATTGTGGTTCTGTAGATTATGACTTGGGGTCATCTGGCATTAGTGGTTGTGGTTGAGTGGGACAGGTTTTGTTGGTTCTAATGACTCATCAATGGGTGGGTTTTAGGATAATGACCAAACCTGAGGGCAACAGCAGACATCCTTGTTTTGATCCTGCAGAAAAGGGGCTTTATCTCATTTACCCAAATCTCCAGTGAGAAAGAGGGTCATTGATCAGTTGTCCCCTGTTCAGAGATTGGCTGAGGTGCATCATCCCTACTCACTACATGGTAAGAGCCTCCAGGACCCTTCTTCTCATCAGGTCAGTGACCTCCCTTCTGTCACCCTGGCTCTTGACCACTTGAATTGAGCTTACCCCAAAGCAACACTTCCTGTGGTCCACCCTCACCCTGATTATCAGCACTTCACTCTCTTTGTACCTCAATGTCACCCTCAATCTCTCCTAGCAGCACAGTGGGCAGCTGCCTTCAGATTCCCTCAGTCCTTTTTCACCCTTCACTCTCCTTACACCCCAGTGCTAGGGAGCACCCAATGCTTCAAGTATTCTCCACAATCAGCAGGCACATCACAGATTACCTTACTCACAATCTGAAGTGGCAGATGCTGCCAGGATCCCATGTAGAAATCAGCAAAGGGCAAAAACCCAACCCCTAGCCCTTTCACTAATCCTAGCCCTAATCCTAATTGCTCAGGGTACCAGGGCAAGAATGAGGCATTCATCTTTATGTGACTACTAGCAAAGATATGTGGGTAAAACTCAGAATTATATCAACCATGATGCCAAGGGGCAGAAGTTGTCAGAGCCCTCCTCTCATAGTGAGTGGGCTAATCACAGTACTACATTACCCACAATTCTAATTAGAAAAAAGCCACCAGGATCCCTAGCAGATAATCAGCAAAATGCTAAACATTGGAGGATATATTTAATTCTAGTGGCTTGGGAGACTGAGGTTGAAGGATTAGAAGTTCAAAGCTGGCCTTAGCAATTTAGTGAGGCCCTAAGCAACTTAACAAGACCCTGTCTCAAATAAAAAATAAAAAGTTTGGAGATATGGCTCAGTGCTTAAGCATCCTGGGTTCAATCCCTAGTACCAAAACAAACACTAAACCTACCATAGCCCTAATCCTGATCCTAACAACACTCAGAATCCTCAGGGCACCAGTATGTATGGCTTTCAGTTTCCATGAGATTCCTGACAGAGGTGAGAGGGCAAAATTTACAATAACATTATCCATAATTGTTGCATTTGTCATGACTAAAACACTTAGTGTCACTCCAGGTAAACTGAACTGGGCTACATGAAATAATCACACAAGAGACAGAGATACCATTTTCTTTGGGTCCTGTGAAGGCTCCTCTGACCTAGAGGTTTGTGGAAAGAGAGAGAAAGAGCATGTGCTGAACCCTTTTATTGGGGAGAAGCCATTCAAATTAGGAGAAGGGGTCAGGTTTCAAGGATATGAGTCCAGCTTCATGATCTGCTGTCAGCAGGTTGAATGACAGCTAAGAAGGCCATGCTCAAAGGCAGAGCAAGAGAAGGGGACACCCAAAGGGAGTTTCCATGGAAAATTCTATCCCAAACAGGGCAAAGGGGTAGTGTTACAAAAGAATAGGTAAGTGTAGCTCAACCTCAGAGGTATGCCTACTCAGAAGACTGGCCTTGCTATCTGAGTGGGGGAAAAGACCGAGTCATGGGTCATGAGTCATGGAACTACCACACCTGACTTAACCTTTTCCCAATTTTATTGAGAAGCATTCTGTTTGGCCATAGTAACATAGACATTTTTATTTGGCACGGCATTTAGGCCTTTTCACAAAGTGTAGAGCAGAGAGCTCATTCACAATATTTATTACAGCAGCTTCTTAGAACATTTTAACTTAGTTTCAATCCTTCCATCAGCACTTATCTGACTATGAAGGATCTTGGAAATAATTTAAGTCAAATATTAAGAAAATCATATGTTATATGTTATAAGTTTTAAGATATAGCTGCAAGAAATATTGTAGAAGCAAGGAATGATATTTGAAGTAGTAAATTCGAGGATTGTGAGATCAAGAGCTTGCCTAGGTCTGGTTAATTGGCATGCACCTGTTTCAAAGCCTGAACATTACCTTCAGCATATAATAGATCTGAAATATTAGCTGGCAATAACAAGTGACACAATAATATAAGTTGTATTTTTCATCCTTCCTCTTAATTCTCACATTTAAAAAGTTTATTAGGTCTGTCAGTAATATAAATATTCTGAAGATAAGAGTCAAACATTAAAACATCTTTTTGGATGCCATCTCACCAAGAGTTTAAAGTTTCTAGGAGTTATGACATCCTCATGCAATTGTTCTTGTCCATTCTAGGAGACCAGCCTAAAATATACCCATTATTTCTAGATATCCTGTGTTGTACTGACAAGACATGCACAATCCATCCCCTTAGAAAAGGTACCAACTTCTATTGTAGAAATATTAAGGCAATAATACATTGGTGGTTATTCTATGTAAATAACTGGCCTGAATAGGAAAAATCTATTTTAATATTTTTCTGATAACTGTCTAGATAAGTAAATATAGTCTTTTTTTAAAATTTTTTTAATATTTATTTTTTAGTTTTCGGAGGACACAACATCTTTGTTTGTATGTGGTGCTGAGGATCGAACCCGGGCCGCATGCATGCCAGGCGAGCATGCTACCGCTTGAGCCACATCCCCAGCCCCAGTAAATATAGTCTTAATCTTAGGGACCAGCATGATTGGCTGGTTTAGGATTCTTATATGCTGTCTTTTTCTCAAAAGATACTTCCAGACAGCCTGTTACCATAGGTCCAGTCTGAGAAATTATAAAATACCAATGAATTTACAACAAGGTTTGTAACCTTTATTGCTCAAAACTGAAATATGACTTTAATTTGGAAAACCTCTGTCCTAATAAAATGTTCTCCCAAATCTCATAATTATCCAACAAACAAAGTAATATGTAAGAATCAGCAGTGTCTTTGAATCAATCAAATTTAGTAACCAAGGAGAATTGTCAAAATTGGGATCTAAGTTAGCAGCTTAATATATTTAGTGTGTAATTAAGGATATGAATTTAATTAAAAAATTAATCCTTGCCTTAAACAATAGAAATCATTAGGCAATAAAGACCTTCCTTAAAGAAAATAAACTTAACATTTTAATATGTCTTTATTATGTCTAAATATGGACAAAAATCTTAGCTCACATCAGCATAGTAAAATCAGGAAAATAGCCTGAAATATTCTTAAATTAATCAGTTAAATTTTTTATAGTCAGTCCAGTACATGTAAGTCTTTTTCTTAATTGTTTTAACTTTCTATATCATCTGTCTATATAATGATATAAAAAATCTTTCTATTTAGAAAAATATCTTTATCATTAAAATCTAAAATAGAAAGACCTTGTTTTACCCAGAGATGAGTTTTTTTCTTCTGAGGACCTCCAATGTGTGCTTCCTCTCTCTGTTGAAGCATCTTCTTTTCCTTTTAAAACTTTTCCTGGTTATACTTTGGAACAATTTCTGAAAACAAAACAAGTTATCATACCTTGATAAGAAGAAATATCTTAATGAAAATATAGTTAAAGTACTTGCATATTTCTGTAGACAGAATTATATCTGTTTATCATCTTATACAGTTTGTATAATAATATGAGATTACTTGATTGTTGTTTGACCTCTTGAAAGCAAATATATACTCAAATACACTTATCTCAAATATCTGCAACTAAAAGGCAGAGCATCAGATTCATGCATGTATAAGAAATGTATAAATTATGAGTTTTCTATTGAAGAAAAACAATTAGATAAACATATATTAACTAAACAGTTAGACATATATGCTAATTATTTTATAAGTTAACAACTATAGTTTATTTAAATACCTAGAAAAATATATATTAAGAATAGGGGCATAACTTATAATTGTATTAACTTTATGTAACCACGTGGTTCTTAAGATATTTGGATCCATTCAATTTACTTTTAACTAGGGACTGCACTCTTATATGTGACATCACATGATGTTGCTGAAATAAGATCTTTGTGTATGCATTTATTCATTTCTTGCAATTATATAGTCAGGAATGAGAATAAGGATTTCTTTATTATCATAGGAACATTGCCAGCTTTTGTTCCTGCTACAAGCAAGTGCATCCTCATAACCTTCAAAATTAAAAGCAAAATATAAAAAAAGCACATGTATTTTTTATAATTGTTACATTACCTCTGCAATTTTTCTTAATAATACAGCTATAAAGAAAAAATTAGGTTATTTAGTTTTGAAAATAAATTAGGCTCAGGGCTGCAACTTAGAAACCTGTGGAATTAGATTTTGCCTGAAAAAAAATATATTTTGTTAGCATTTACAGGTGGGCATTCTTAAAACTGCAGACTCTGTGTACTTTTAGTAGCACATCTGTGTGAAACAGGAAGTACAGGTTAGTGGCTGGAAGGTGGGACCAGAAGTTCTGAGTGATAGTGGAAGGACCAGTGAGAAGCCCATGAAAATGCAGGAGGTGAAACCAGGAAGACCATTCCTCCTGCCTGGAGTCAATTACCATGGTGATGGAAACAGCATGGAGCTGGCTGCCCATTGTCAGGACAAAGGCTCCTGGATCTTCTAGCCAGTTGCATTCCATTTGATTTGTTTGTATTCTCCCCCCCCACCCCCGCCTTGCCTTGTCTCTGTGACTTGTGCTTGTAGCTTGTGTTCTCCTGTCTTTTGTACTTTTCCTTGCAGCATGTGGGACTTTAAAAGTGAATTTTAACAGCAGATGCCAGTGTCACTACCAGATCTTAAGGCAGTCTGTGTTTGGCACATAGGTCAGATTGTTTAAGGGTTAAAACACTGCTGGCTGTGGGTTTAGTTACAGACCCCATAGGGCACCGCAGCTAAAGTCTTTTGTCCACAGCAGCTGAGTTACAGCCATTCTAATCCATAGGACAAGAATGTAGCAAAGAGGTTCAGTATAAACCTTCTGGGTATTCACAAAAACCAAAGAAAAATAAAATTCACTTCTCCACAGGTAAAGAATTCTTGTATCAAGTCTCATCACAAAAAAATTTTCCCCTTTTTCTCACTCTCCAAGTGCAGACTTCTACTACATAAACCCCAAAACCCTTTACCTAATATTTCAAAATATAAAGATTCACAAAAACAATCCAAAAAAGTCAACAGAAGCACTTTTCTCATGGAAGAGGACTGAACTTTACAACACATCTCATTAATCATCTTAATAATTTTTTACATTTATTTAGGGTCCCTAGAATTGCAAAAATAAATTTTTTATATATCTAAAGACAAAATATTCCCAAACATTAAAAAAGGTTAACATCACAGATTTTTATTCTGTCTAATTCACTTACTTTCTACAATTCAGCCCACAATACTCTCAAATCCTAAGTGTGCTTAACTTCTGGAGAGAAATTCCAATCCCACTAAATTTCTAAAATTAACCTTGGAGTCCCTGCACAGGCCACCAATTGTTGCATTTCTCATGACTAAAACACTTAGGGTCACTCCAGGTGAACTGAACTGGGCTGCATGAAATAATCACACAGAGACAGAGATACCTTTTTCTTTGGGGCCTGTGAAGACTCCTCTGACCTTAAGTTATAGGTCACTGTATAGATATTATATTGACATTAAAGCCCACAGGTCAACTATTATATCACTATTAGAGGTCACTATAAATATTAATATAAAGACCACAAGGAAGCTATTATATGAGTTTAATGTGTTATTGTATAAATTTTACATTCATAATAAAGGCCACATTGCAGCTATTACATTACTTTTAGATGCTACTTTATGGATGCCTATTAGTATTAAAAGCCACAGGAAAACCACTAGGTCAGTTTTACATGCTACTAATTGTGTTTACTATACTAATATTAAAGGAGACAGGGCATTTATTATATTTATTTTAGATACTATAATGCAGATATTAATAGTAAAAGAATCACATCACCTATTATTTAATTTTTGATGGTATTGTATGGATAACAAAAGTATTAAAGACAACAGGCTGATATTATATTAGTTTTTGATGGTATAGTAAGAATATCATATTAGTATTTTAGGCCATCAGGCAACTACTATATTATATGTTATAGTATATCTTATTAGTATTAGAGATCATAAGATAGATATTACATTAGTGTTAGATGCCAAAATGTGAATATTATACCAATAATAAAAGCCATGGGAAGCCTATTATATTAGTTTTACATGCTGTAGTGAGAATTTAATATTTAATCCACAGGGGTTAACATATTTTCAATGATATTATACAGATAATATGTCAGTATTAAAGGTCAACATGCAGCAATAACATCAGTTTTATAAGCCAGTGTATGGGTAAAATATAAAAGGCCTCAGGGAAGCTATTGTATCAGGGTTGTTGTTTAGATATTTTATATCCCCCAAAAGCTTGTATGTGAGACAATGCAGGAAAGTTTAGAGGTGAAATGATTGGGCTACGAGAGCTTTAACCTAATCAGTACATTAATCCCTGATACAGAATAACTGGGCTATAACTAGGCAATAGAATGTGGTGGGTGAAGTGGGTTCCTGGAAGGTGCATTTGGGGTATATATTTTGTCCTAGTTGAGCAGAGTTCTCCTTCTCCCTCCTTCCATATCTGTGTGTGTGTGTGTGTGTACGTGTGTGTGTGTGTGTGTGTGTGTCCCTTCCTCTGCCTCTACCTCTGCCTCTCTCCTTCTTGGTGCAATGTCCTGAATCATTTCCCTCCACCAGACCTTCAAACACTTCTGCCATAATGTTCTGCCTCATCCCAGGTCCTGAGGAAGAAACCAGCTATCTATGGACTGAGGACTCTAAAACTGTTAGCCCCAAAATAAACTTTTCTCCTTAAAATTGTTCTTGTCATGTCTTTTGGTCACAAATAAAAAACCAGACTAAAACATAAATTGGTAGCAAAAGTGGGATCATGGCTGTTACTAACTCGACCAAGTGGTTCAGAAGCCTTTGGAACATTTTGGAATATGCAGGAGGAATTTCAATAATTTTAGTGATGCAAGCTGGAAAAGCTTTAAAATATTATAAGCACAGCTTAATGGGTGATTCTTGTGGTAGCTTAGAAAATCAAAATGCTGATAGGACTGTAGGCATTAAAGACAGTGCTCATGGGGCTGGGGATGTGGCTCAAGCGGTAGCGCCCTCGCCTGGCATGCGTGCAGCCCGGGTTCGATCCTCGGCACCACATACAGACAAAGATATTGTGACCGCCGAAAACTAAAAAGAAAATAAATATTAAAAAAAAAAAAATTCTCTCACTCTCTTTCTCACATTCTCTCTTTAAAAAAAAAAAAGTGCTCATGAGATTTCAAAGAAGGAGGACTCTTAGAAATTGTACTAGAGGCCATTCATGTTATGTTCTGGCTAACAAGTTGTCTATATTTTGCCCATGTCTTCATGCTTTCTGTGAGGCTGAAGTTAACAGATGGTGGACTTTTTAATCTGGCAGAAAAAAACTTATGCTGCATAGCCTTTAGGCAATGGCATGGATATTGGTGGCATATTTTAGCCCAGTTCATTGTAATAATCAGGAGCAGAAAACAGAGAAGAAATTTTGAAAAGCTTGCAGTTTTGCCAGAAAACTGACAGTAAAAATGGAGTTAAAAAAAGTTGTGGTTGTCATATATATTATGACCACTAAAGAGATGTTGCTAAAGACTTTGAATAGAGAAAATTGGAGAAATGGCTTGAGGGCATCTCAGGAATTGGCAGGACCACACCCACCACAGGCTCAAGGGTGTAAAAGAAAATATTCCTTTGAGAAGAGAGCATTGGTACACCCTGCCTACACACACACACACACACACACACACACACACCTAGGAAGTTGTTTCACTGTGCTCAGTCACCTAGGCACTCAGAGACTGCTGCAGCAAGGATCCCTGGAAGATTGGCTACTGCTTGAAATGGCAGTAGACCTTGATGTCAACTATGTGGTCTTGGGGCTTTGCAGGAATGCAGGATGCTGGAGTTAGAGGCCATGGAAGCTTCCACCAAAGTTTCAAAGGAAGGCCTAGGAGACCAGAAAAAGTGCTGCAGAATCCAAGTCCCTGTGGGTTACCTCTGATAGGGCAATGTGTGGAGATGCAAGGAGAAAGACAAAGCTGCAAAGGAGAATCTAAAAGATTAAAAAATGCCAGTAATGTGGAACATCTGCCAAGAAAACCTGAAGTAATGGAGCAAAAACAAGTCAACAAGGAGGGCATGTGGGCTGCAACCAGCAAAGTCACAGGGGCAGAGCAGCTCTTTGGAGAGAACATCATGATGCCATGTGCCCCAGATGCTGGATATGAAGCTACAGGATTTATTTTCCCAGATGGATTTTGGTCTTGCTTTGGTCCCATCCCTCCTTTCTCTGTCCCTCTTCCTCCTTGTGAAATGAAAATATTTACTCTGCACCTTTACATATTGGATACATGTAAATTGCTTTTGCTTTTTACAACAGCTCACACTTGCAGTTTGCCTGAGTCTCAGTGGGAGACTTTGGACTTTGACTTTTGGGCAATACTTGACCTGTTAAGACTATGGGGGACTCTTTTAAATGAACTAAATGTATCTTTCAGTTTGAGATGGGTATAGGCTTTTATGGGCCAAAGGCAGACTATTAAGGTGTAGATATTAGGTGTCTCCCAAAAGGTCATGTGTGAGACAAGGAAAGTTAAAGGTGAAATGATTGGGTTATGAGAACCTTAAGCTAATTAGTGTGTTAATCACTAATAGTAATTAACTGGATGTTTTCAGCAGGCAGGTAGGGCATATGTTTGGGGGGGTACATATTTTGTCCTTGTTGAGTAGAGCTCTCTCTCTGCTTCTTGGGGTAATGTTCTGAGCCACTTTCCTCCACCACACACTTCTGACATGAGGTTTTGCCTCATCCCAGGCTCCAAGGAATGGAGCCAGATATCTATTAACTGACACCTCTGAAACTATGAGACCCCTGCCAAAATTTTACTTCTTAAATTGTTCCTGTCATGTCTTTTGGTCACAGCAATGAAAAACCAACTAAAGCAATCAGTTTTATATGCTATATTATTAATATCATAATATTGTTGAAGGCCACAGTGAAACTATTTTATCAGTGTTAGATTTAATAATGTGGACAATACATTAATATTAAAGGGCACAGGAGAGCTCTCACATCAGTTTTGTGTGCTCTTATAATGGTTCTGTGTTTGAGATTGGGGTCTCTGATAGCTTCATGACTGTGACAGGTTTGGTGGCTAGGGATGTTTCTTGTGCAAACATACAGAATGCCTGGCTTTTAGGAAAACTCTTGTGCAAAGACATTGGATGCCTAGCTGCTGTAGCAATGTCCTGAATGAGGAGACTCTGGGCTAGAGTCTTATCAGCCTCAACCTTGATCTCAGGCACACAGCTCCTGGGAATAAAGGAGCTTGCTTGCCAGATAACTATAATGTTTCACCAAGCTCTGGTGCTCCTGGACCTGCCTACCTAACTTCAGACAATGGACTTTCTTAAAAGCTGCACAAAGTTTCTAACATTGCATATTGTAGAATAAGCAACCTTACTGATACAATAAACAATGATGTAGTTATGTCACTAATAACCTAATGTAACCTATTGGTATAAGTAAACATGGCTGCTTGGACAAGAAGCCATCTTTCCTACCTCTGCATCTTGTGTCTGTGTATCTTTATTTTCTTTGCATGCTCTAGCATAGATATCATGTCCCAGCTATGATGTCTCAGCCTAGCTGGCTGCTAGGGCTCAGCGCAGGACACTGTATTTCAGAGGTGCATGTACACCCTCTCCTTATGTTCCTGAAAAATAGACAAATTTTAGGGCTGGGATTGTGGATCATCGGTAGAGCACTTTCCTAGCATGTGCAGGGCCCAGGGCTCGATCCTCAGCACCAATATAAATAAATAAATAAAGGTATTGTGTCCAACTACAACTAAAAAATAAATATTTTTTAAAAATGGACAAATTTCAGTACTGTATCCAGATTATTCAAGGCCATGATTTTGGATTTCAAACTAAAATAAAACACATTACTCATGATTTTTCAAAAATGATGATTGAACAGGTTTTGAGAAACTATATTGGGTAAAATAAATGTAGTAGACACAAACTGAAACTCTTACAAAAATGAATTCATAGTAGTTCATGACTAAACTGTGGGAAAACTGAAAAATTCTACAAGGAAACAGAAGAAAATCTATATAACCTTAGATGTAATAAATGAAGGTGTGTATGTGTGCACTCTAGTACTGGGGATTGAACACAGGGCCTCACACATGCTAGAAATGCTCTCTAATACTGAGTTACTTCCCCAGCTCTTGGTGATGAGTTTCAACTCACAATACCAAAAGCCAGTTGACAGAAGAAAAATAATGATAATGTGGACTATATAAAATTAAATTTTTACCAAGTACAGTATTGAATGACTATAATCTCAATTACTGAAAATGTGGGGGTGGGGGGATAGCAAATTCGAGATCAGACTGGGAAACTGAAAAAGGGATGGGATATAGCTCAGTGGTAAAGCACTTTCCTAGTTTGTGTGAGGCCCTGGGTTCAATCCCTAGCACTACACATTCAAAAGTTAGATTTTCTACTTGTGAAAGTGAAAACAAAAAGATAGGCCACAGGCTGGGATAAATTATTTACAGAAACATTTCTTAAAAGAAAGCTGTACTCGAAATACACAAAGAATTCTTAAAAACCAACAACTAAAATCTTAATTAAAATGAGTAAATATCTGAACAGATATATGACCAAAGAAAATAAAAATATGGTAAATAGTTATACAAAATAATGCTCAGCATAGCATATCATTAGGGAATAACAAATTACAACAATATTGAGGTAGCATGGCACAACTATTAGAACTGCTAAACTCTAAGAAATGGCAGTACACGAACAGCTATAGTATGTGGGACCACAGGACTCTCAGTCATTGTTGGGAGAACATGTGGCACAGCCACTTTGGAAAATAATGTGCCCTTTCTTCTCAAAGCAAAACAAGTCTAATCTATAACCTGACAAAACTAGCAGGAATTATGCATAGTGGCTCTCTTGATGCTCATCAAATAATAAGTCAGAAAGTCCTTCCATAGCTAAATGTAAAAATGAATGAACTATCAACCTACACAAAGACACAGATGCATCCTACCTGATATGCTGCTAGTGAAATAAGCCAGTCTGAAGAGGCTACATGCTGCATGGTCCACTTTATATGACATTCTAGAAAAGACAAAATTAAAGTCAGATGAGGAGATGTGCAGGATAAGGCCAACAGGATGCCCAAGCAGCACCTTCTACTCAAATGGAGTTGGGGAGCACCACCCTCCCTAAACCTGGATATGTTCAGCAAGTCAGAAATGCCCAGAACCACTTATTACAGAGACTTCTGTGGAGACTTAATCCTGTAGGCATGATGGATTATTAATCTCTAGTTACTTTCCCAGAGGATGGGTGGGATACTGAAAGTTCCAAGCTTTTAGTCATCATTTGGTCTCTCTCATGACCAACTTTCTAGGGCCAACCAAGAGTCCTATTAGAGCAAAAGAATCTCCTGCCACCCAGGAGATTCTGTAGGATTTGGGAGTGCTGTTCAAGAAAACAATGTCAAAGAACCAATGTTATAACAAAGGATGCTTCAAAGACCTCTATCACTCAGGAAATATGAGGATTTTAGGAGTGCTGCACCAGGAACTGGGGGCAGAGGTCAAATGTATATCTCTTACTTTGTCATAACCTGTAATTTGGAACAGATATGAATTAATTGTCATAATGCAACAATAAATTAATTTCATAGCAGAAACTAGGAGCTAGATTTCCCACAGATGGGGTGAGAAATTACAGATAAGCAAGGGATGAAGGCAGAGTGATCTGTCATAATGGATTATGACTGATTATTTTAATGATTATCACTGATTACAGATCAATGTAAACTTACATCTAGCTTAATATATGCCCAGATGGTTCCCCATAAACATAGTTATAACTAGGAGGTATGTAAAGATTAGAACACACACACTTTGCATTGTCAGTTGTGAGGGTCAAGATGCAATAAGCATCTTCAGCTGCTAGGTAAAAAAAAATAATATCACTCTCAAATCACAGGAGCCAGGACTCTTTGAATAAATAGCTGATATTAGGACTAAGATAGTAAATATATGTCAGAGTAATTTTTAAATATTAAAAGAGAAAGAACTTTAAGATAAAAAATCAAAAGAGCTCCCAAAGGAAAGAATTCCCAATGGCTAAAGCAGGAATCAAGTGAGCAATGAGATACTATGGAAAAAAAGGATAACAAAAAA
>NW_026007585.1:14751-20506 GCF_001458135.2 Marmota marmota marmota
GACAGGGGCCAGGCAGCCACATGGAGCCCTGCTTCCCTCCTGCACCCAAGAGCAGAGGCCAGAAAGAGGCCACCACAGAGGCCTCTGGGAAGTAGTCTTTGACACAGTGTCACATAATCCCACTTTAGGATCAGGGGTTTGAAGAAAAGCAGTGAAATCCCAGCCCAGGGTGGCCACTCACAAGGTTGGGAAAACCTGAACTCAGATCAAGCCCCAGCAGCTTTTGGGAGCTGCCAGCTGCACTGGACCACTGCCCCCAGTGTCCCAAGAGATGTAGCCCAGCAGGGTGCCCAGACCTGGTGTCTCCCCTAGGCTGATCTGAGGAGGGAACTCTGGGTGTCCCTAGAGACATGGTCCTTGAGGGTATCCAGGCCTGAAATCTCCCTCTAGCTGCTCTGAAAAGAGGGACCATCAGAGATGTCCCTAGAGATGTTGCCCAAGAGGGTCCCCAGGCCTGCCATCTCTCCCAGGCTGCTATGAGAAGAGGGCATTCCAGGTGTCCCTAGAGACATGGTCAAGAAGTTCCTCAGGCCTGGCATCTCCCCCAGGCAACTCTGAGGTGAGGGAACTCTGGGTGTCCCAAGAGACCTGGCACACGAGGGTGCCTAGGCCTGGTATCTCCTCAGGCTGCTCTGAGGAGAGGAACCCCAGGAGAACCTAGAGCATTGGCCATGAGGGTCCCCAGGCCTGTCATCTCCCCCAGGCTACTCTTAGGAGAGGGAACGCTAGGCATCTTTTGAGAGGAGACCAAGAGGGTCCCCAGGTCTGGCATCTCCTCAGGCTGCTCTGAGAAAAGGGAACCCTGGATGTCCCTAGTGTTGTGGCCCACAAAGTTCTCCAGGCCTGGCATCTCCTGAAGTTGCTCTGTGAGGAAACCCCAGGTGTTTCTAGAGACGTGGCCAAGAGGATCCCCAGACCTGGTGTCTCCTCAGGCTGCTCTGAGTAGAGGGAACATTGGGGAGTCCCTAGAGACATGGCCCACAATTGTTTCTAGGACTGGCATCTCCCCAGGTTGTTCTGAGAAGACCCCGGCATCCCTAGAGATGTTGTGCACCAGGGTCCCCAGGCATGGTGTCTCCTCAGGCTGCTCTGAGGAGAGGAACCCTGGGCATTTCTAGGGACATGTACAAGAGGGTTCCCCACCCTGGGGTCTCCTTGTGCTACTCTGAGAAGAAACTCCAGTGTCCCTACAGACATGACCCACCAGGGTCTCCAGGTATGTCATCTCCTCATGCTACTCTGAGGGAAGGGAACCTAGGGTGTCCCTAGAGACCTGGCCCATGAGGGTCCCAAATCCTGGTGCCTCCTCATTCTGATCTGAGGAAAAGGAACCCTGAACGTTCCTATGTGAGCCACCGGGGTCCCCAATCCTGGTGTATCCTCCAGGCTGTCTTAGGAGATGGAACCTGTAGAGACGTGGCCAAGAGGATCCCCAAGCCTGGCATCTCCCTCTGACTGCTCTGAGGAGAGGGAACACTAGATGTACAAAATACGTGGCTGAAGAGGATCCCCAGACCTTGTGTCTCCTTGTGCTGCTCTGAGAGGGAAACCCAGGCATCCCTAGAATGTGTCCAAGAGGGTCCCCTGGCATGTCATCTCCTCATACTGATCTAATGAGATGAAACTCTGGGTGTCCCTAGAGATGTGACCCACCAGGTTCTCCAGGTCTGGAGTCTTCTTGCACTGCTCTGAGAGGAGGAAACCTGGGGTGTACCTAGAAACTTGGCCCACGAGGGTCCCCAAGCCTGGTGACTCCTCCTGCGGCTCTGAGGAAAAGGAACCCCAGGTGTTTCTAGAGATGTGGCCCAGCAGGGTCACCAGGCCTGGCATCTCCTCAGGCTGCTCTGAGAGGGAACCCTTGGTGTCCCTAGAGACATGCCCAAGAGGTTCCCCCAGCATGGTGTCTCCTCGTGCTGCTCTGAGGAAAAGAAACCCCAGGATACCCTAGAGTAGTGACCCAACAGGGTCTCAGGTCTGGTGTCTCCTCAAACCGCTCTGAAAAAAAGGGAACCTGGGCTTTCCCTAGAGAAGTGGCCCACAAGGGTCCCATGCCTGGTGTGTTCTCATGGAGCTCAGAGAAAAAGGAATCCCGGGCGTTTCCAGAGATGTGGCCCACCAGGGTCTCCAGGCCTGGTGTCTCCCCCAGGCTGCTATGAAGAGAGGGCACCACAGGTGTCCCTAGGGATGTGATCAAGCATTTCCCCAGGCCTGATGTCTTCCCCATGCTTCTCTGGGGGGGTGGGGAACCCTGGGCATCCCTAGAGATGTGGCCTGGCTAATCCTCTGGCTGCTCTGAGGAGAGGGACCCTCAACAGACTCTAGAGTTGTGGCCCACAAGGGTTTTCCAGGTCTGGCATCTTCCCCTGGTTGTGCTGAGAAGAGGGAAACCCAGTGTCCCTAGAGATGTGGCCCACCAGGGTCCCCAGGCCTGGTGTCTCCTCAGGCTGCTCTGAGAGAAAACCCCAGGTGTCCCTATAGATGTGACCCACCAGGGTCTCCAGTTCTGACATCTCCTCACATTGTTCTGATGAAAGGGAAGCTAGGGTGTCCTTAGAGACATGGCCCATGAAGATCTCCAAGCCTGGTGTCTCCTCACGCTGCTCTGAGAAAAAGAAACCCTGGGCCTCCCTAGATACTTGACCCACCAGGGTCCCCAGGCCAGGTGTCTCCCCTAGGCTGCTCTAAGGAGAGAGAACCGTGGGTGTCCCTAGACAAATGGCCCATCAGGGTGTCCATGCCTGGCATATCCCACAGGTGGCTCTGAACAAAGAAAACCCCCGTATCCCTAGAGACTTGGCCAAGAGGGTCCCCATGCCTGGCCTCTCCTTTGGTTGCTCTAAGGAGAGGTAACCATGAGTGTCCCTAAAGACATGGCCAAGAGGATGCCTAGGCCTGACTTCTCATGCTGCTCTGAAGAATGGGAAACTTGAGTGTCCCTAGAGACATGGCCCACCAGGTTCCCGGGCATGGAGTCTCACCCAGGCTGCTCAGAGAAGCAGGCACCCCAGGCCTGGCATCTCCCCCAGGCAGCTCTGAGGAGAGGGAAACCCGGGTGTCCCTAGAGACGTGGTCCACCAGGGTCCTCAGGCCTGGCATCTCCCCCAGGCTGCTCTGAGGGAACCCTGTGGCATCCCGGGAGTCGTGGTCCACGAGGGTGCCCATGCCTGGCATCTCCTCAGGCTGCTCTGAGGATAGGAACCCCAGGCTGTCACTAGGTCTGGCTGTGTAATCTGAGGCACCAGGAGGAGTGGGACCTCTAGAAAGCAGAAAAGGGAGTCCAGGAGCCACCTCCCTGCACCCCAGCTGTCCTCCACCAGGTCAGGTCTGCTGCAGACAGGGGCCAGGCAGCCACATGGAGCCCTGCTTCCCTCATGCGCCCAAGAGCAGAGACCAGAAAGGGGCCACCACAGAGGCCTCTGGGAAGTGGTCTTTGACACAGTGTCACATAATCCCACTTTAGGATCAGCCCATGGTGGCCATGGTGAAATCCCAGCCCATGATGGCCACTCTCAAGGTTGGGAAAACCTGAACTCAGACCAAGCCCCAGCAGCTTCTGGGAGCTGCAGGATGCACCTGCCCCCTGTCCCGGTGTTCCAACAGATGCAGCCCACTAGGGTGCCCAGGCCTGGTGTCTCCCCTAAGCTGATCTGAGGGAACCCCGATGTGTCCCTCAAGACGTGGTCCATGAGGGTCCCCAGGCCTGGCATCTCCCTCTGGCTGCTCTGAGGAGAGGGAAACCTGGGTTTTCCCAGAGATGTGGCCCAAGAGGTTCCCCAGGCCTGGCGTCTCCTTGGGCTGCTCTGAGAAGAACCTCAGGTGTCCCTAGAGATGTGGCCCACCAGGCTCCCCAGACCTGGCATCTCCTCAGGCTGCTCTGTGAGGGAAACCTGGGTGTCCCTAGAGATGGGACCCACCAGGGTCTCCCATTCTGGTGTCTTCTCATACTGTTCTGATGGAAGGGAACCTGGGGTGTCCCTAGAGATGTGGCCCACAAGTGTCCCCAAGCCTGGTATCTCCTTGTGCTGCTCTGAGGAAAAGAAACCCCGGGTGTCCCTAGAGACTTGACCCACCAGGGTCCCCAGCCCTGGCGTCTCCCACAGGCTGCTCTGGACAAAGGGAACCCCAGGCATCCCTGGAGACATGGCCAAGAAGGACCCCCTGCCTGGCATCTCCCTCAGCTGCTCTAAGGACAGGGAACCCCGGGTGTCGCTACAGATGTGGCCAATATGGTACCCAGGCCTGGCATCTCCTTGTGCTGCTCTGAGGAGGAAAAAACCTCTGGTGTTCTTTGAGATATGACCCTCCAGGGTTTCTAGGTTTGCCGTCTCCTCGCGCAGTGCTCTGAGGGAAGGAAACCTGGGTGTACCTAGAAACTTGGCCAAGGAGGGTCCCCAAGCCTGCTGACTCCTCCTGCAGCTCTGGGGAAAAGGAATCCCGGGCATCTCTAGAGACGTGGCACACTCGGATCCCTAGGCCTGGTGACTCGCCCAGGATGCTAGGAAGAGAGGGCACCACAGGTGTCCCTAGAGTCATGATCAAGAGTTTCCCCAGGCCTGGAATCTCCCTCTTACTTCTCTGAGGAATGGGAACCTTGGGTGTCCCTAGAGACGGAGCCCACCAGGACTCTGGGAATGGTGTCTCACCCAGGCTGCTCAGAGAAGCAGGCACCCCAGGTGTCTGCCCTAGAGACCTGGTCAAGATGGTCCAAAGGCCTGTCATGTCTCCCAGGCTGTTCTGAGGAGAGGAAACCGCTGCGATTCTAGAGTCAGTGCGCACTAGGGTCCCTATGCCTTGCATCTTCCCCAGGCTTCCCTGAGGAAGGAACCCCGAGGCATTTCTAGAGAGGTGGCCCACAAGGGTGCCCAGTCCTCTCATCTCCTCAGGCTGTGTTGAGAGGATGACTTTTGAGTTCTCCCGGAGTTCCCATTGAGTTCTGGTTGAGCTCTCATAGGGATTCCTGAGGAGTTCCGCTGAAGGGAGTTCCAGATGGGGAGTTCCAGTTGGTGTGTGGTCACTGGAAGGACCGCGTGGGTGGCATTCAGGGGAGTTCGGAAATAAAGTTTATTCCTGCTTGAGTGGCTCCTGATTTGTGCCCAGCCAGAATGGGACAAGGCTGCTCTAGGAGAGAAAGCCCAGGCTTCCCTAGAGACAAGTAAAAGAGACAGAAGAGCCAAGGCCAGAGACACATTGAGTGGGAGATGCAGAGAGGAGCGCCTCCACACGAGCCAACACAGGCACAAAGCAGAAGGAAAGATGGATAAGCAGATACACAGAAAGACATCTTCTGAGAGAGAGAGAGAGAGAGAGAGAGAGAGAGAGAGAGAGAGAGAGATGGGTGAAGAGACAGATTCAGGGGGACCTCAGGGAGGAAGGCGGTGGGAAGGGAGGCAGAGACACAGGAGGGACCTGGCAGAGGAGTTGCCAAGAGAAGGACCCAGGGAGAGATGCTGGATGGACTCTCTCACTCCCAGGACCTGGGTGGCCAGGCTCTGCTGGTGTGGCAAGAATGGGTAGGGGAGTGGCCCCTGCGGGTGGGCCCTGTGTTCTGGGGAAAAGCAGGTGTCCGCCCCCCCACCCCCCACTCGCGAGTGTGAGGGGTGGGGGAGGTCAGTCAGGATGCACAGGGATGGTCCAGGCCTGGACCAAGCTCGGCTCCGCCGGGTCGCCTGGAGTGTCCTGGCGTCCCTGGAGTGAGCCAGGCCTGTGGGCCTCGCTGCAGGCGCTGGACACTGGGTGCCTGGCGCCGGAGGCGAGG
>NW_026007585.1:22745-40161 GCF_001458135.2 Marmota marmota marmota
CCTGCACGGCCAGGCGTCTCCAGGTGGACGGGTCGCGGTGACCAAAGTGGCCTCTGCCTCCTTGTCCCCACCGCCTGGGCTTCAGCTCCCCTTGGCACGTGGTCCTAGCTGGCAACCCTCTGGCCCTGAACCACTTGCCTGCTGTGAAGGCTGCTTCCTCCTCTTCTCGGAACACCTGCCCTCCTTTGACATCTGCTCTCTTGCTTGGCTCCCAGTGCAGCCTCCTAAGACCCTGTGGCCTCCTCGGCCTTCTCTCAGCCTCTGCCGAGCACACACCCAGAAGATGTGCACGCACTTCAAGGGGGATGTGGGAATCCACTCTTACATCCACCGGAAGTTAGATGGGAGATGAGAGAACCTGTGACTGCCCAGTCTTAAGGCTACCATGGACTGGGTGACTTGCAGCCCAGAGTGAGGTGGCTGGGGTGGGAGGGAGGAAGAGAGGGGTGAGTGAGTGTGTGTGTGTGTGTGTGAGAGAGAGAGAGAGAGAGAGAGAGAGAGAGAGAGAGAGAGGAGACAGAGACAGAGACAGACAGAAGAGCCAAGGACAGAGGCACACTGAGTGGGAGATGGAGACAGGAGGCCTCCTCACAGGCCAGTAGAGTCACAAAGGTGAAGGAGAGATGGATGAACAGAGAGATAGACAGAAAGACATCTGCAGAGAGAGAGAGAGAGAGAGAGAGAGAGAGAGAGATATGGGTGAAGAGACAGACTCAGGGGGACCCTGAGGGAGGAAGGCGGTGGGAAGGGAGGCAGAGACACAGGAGGGACCTGGCAGAGGAGTTGCCAAGAGAAGGACCCAGGGAGAGATGCTGGATGGACTCTCTCACTCTAAAACACGGTTAGCACATTCACTGGTGGGAAAAAGTTGGGTAGGGGTGATTGGTTAGTACAAGAGGGGGATTCATTTGAATTGATTGGTTTAAGCCAAGAGGGGTGTTTGTGCTGAACTATGTGGCTTCCCAACACCATAAACTACTGGGAAGGTCATCTGGCATCCCAGGTATTTCTCTGTCTCATGCTGATTGGTGGCTGCTAGGAGGTTACTATGGGTCTCCACCTAGCCTGACTGAGTCAGGGACACCTAACAGATCTCTCCTGTTATTTGTAGATAAACCACTTATCAGGGTGGGAATGTGCCTAGGAGTGCTCTGTGGGTCTATCCAAGGACAAAGGTCATGTCCCTTCCTTGGACAGGCTTTGCTCTGAGGTAGAGGCTGGTTTTTCATTCCCCCCTTTGTCTGGAAACTTGGGAACCAATCATGGTTCCCTCAGTTGGGGGCCTATTTGGGCAGGCTCTACATCTTGGTAAACAGTAATCCTCAGGGCACAGTCTTCTACTTCCCAGACTCACTCAAAATTGGCCTCCTAGATCCAACCTGACTCGATTTACCTATCTACACTATTTCTGGCTTCATTCCCCTCTAATTTTAGAAACTATTGCTATAAGGAGAAGGGGCAACAGCTCCTTCTGGCTGCTTCAGAGCTGAAAAGGGGTGTCGAACATGAGGGGGCTCGATGACATGGGGGATGACATGGAAGATGTGAGTTCCCTTTTAGAAGTCAGTTCTATTTGAAGTCTGGTTGGGGAAAAACAGGTTGTCATCTGGGGATGGGTGCTTCTATGAGAGAAACAAAAACCATGAGTACTGAATAAATAAAGCAGCAGCTGGAACATGTCACTATACAGAAGTTCCATCACCAGGCTTTAACATCCCCTGTTATCAGGACTGTAAACATAACATTTAACTTTTAGGGTTACAGATGTCCTTCCCCTTAAGATACAGTTTAATAATTTAATGTCATCTGATTTTGCAAAATCCTTTTACTAGTATGACCTCTGTGTCTAATAGAGAAACCTTTAATTCTGTTACTTAGAGCTGGATAATCATACTAGCATACACTAAACCTACCTGTGTAGGTTAGAAATAGCTATAGGCTTTAAATTAAAAACTACTCTGGCAGTGCCTTTTGAAAGTTATCAGGCATTCCTGCCTAAGAATCTCTTTTGTAGCCTCCAGTTTACTTATTCTTGGAAGTTACATTTAACTATTATTATTATTATTTAAAATGCCCAGGAATAGCTGTGTTTTGGTTTTAACTGTCTTTGCTAAGTGTTTAAGATGAAGTAGTCAAACTGACTTTTGTTTCTATCTATTGTTAACAGTCAGCTGAGTTTCCATGGGAGTCCTGGGGGAACTTTACAGCAGCTTCTCAGTTCCACTAGTGCCATTTGCACTAGGATGGGTCCAGGCCTTGCTTGACCACGTGGCTTCCCTTGGAAGCATCAGGGATGTCTCTCTTCTCCATGACCCTCCTCTTCATAGCAAATGCACTGATTGGCTTTCTGTTCTTCAGTGGTCTCATTAATCTCCCTGATTGGGAGATTATGTGGCCCAGAGTTGCAAAGCTCTTTAGAGAAGTCCCCTGTTTCCTGGATTCAGACTGACTCAGAGGGCAAGAGCCAAATATTGGTTTTCTTGGCCATTTTTATTTAACTTTAATTTTAAAACTTAATCTTAAACATCCAGAAAATAAATTTCAACAGCTTATATTAAGAGTACTGGGCTTTAATGTCTATCTCTCTATCCTGGAGGTTATAACTCATTATCTTAAATCAACCCAGGTTGTGTGTTCTTAAATCAGCACCTCTGCAAAACATTAATAGGCAATCTTTAGACCATTTAAAAGAAAACTACAAAATAAAATTAACAAGAGTAAAAACATATTTAGTTCATGTAATAGCTACCTTGAATTTTGGCAGAGTTATACACTATAATCCCCTGTTTGAGATCCTAGTAATCCTGACAAAAACCAACTTTTGGACACAATTTTAAATGTACTGAAATCTGCCTACTTCTTTCATAGTCATTTTCACATGTAGTAAGATGGGACACAGAGCCTTATCTCAGGTAAGGCGGGGCTCTTCATAAATCTTAAGTACTGTAGTTCTGAAGCTGATCTTTGCTTTTTAAACATCATTTTATAAAGCCTACATAAATTATTGCTCAAGTTCACATGAATATTAGCTACCACAATATAATATCACATCTAAAACATGAATTAAAGAAAGGCTGAAAGCTTTTAACCTTTTGTAGAAAAGTAGCAAAGTAATTTTGTGTTTTACAATATCAACCTTTACACAGATTAGGCTCTCATTAACTTAAAAATACATTTAAATTGTATCTCAGTGTAAAAAGTAACAGAACTTTACATATCTTATTGATAATGAGTCCACTTATAGAACACATATGATATAAATAAATCTCCAACATGTTTGTCTTTTAAGGCTAAAATTACCATACAACTTTAGAACACCAGCTTGATATAATGCTCTTTTAAATCTTCTACCTTACAGACTTGTATACCTGGAAGATATGAACACATTAACAGCACCACAATTACATTGATGATTTTATATTGACCAAATTTAGCTTTTAAAGAAATTACATATTACAATATTGCAAAATAACAGTTGTCATTTAACCATAGTTGTATAATTTCTAATTTCTTTAAGATTACTTGCTCAAAAAACTTACATATATTATCAATTTACACAGACCTTCTTTATCACTTACTTAAACCCTCTTAATTACTTAATTACATAGACTCTCTTATCCAGAAACACATTTTCCCTGGATTAAATCCACATCTAGTGTAAGGGTCCCGCGAAACGTCGGAGAAAGAGACCACCAAGTGACCACTCATGCAATTGGCAGAAGGGAATTTATTGAACCAGCATGCTGGGGCTCCGTGCCCACTCAAGAAGGGAAAACAGCCCAGAGCCCCGATCAGGGGCTGAGCACTGCTTAAGTACACTTTTTGGGGAGGGTGGAGGGCTTTGTATACATCAGAACAAATCATCATGAGGCGCGGGAAAATTGAACAACAACTCCTAAACATGATTAGTTCATTCATTGGCGGGAACAGGTCAGGCTGGAGTGATAGGTCATTTCTAAATGGGGTACACATTCAAACTGATTGGTTTAGGGCCTAGAGGACTATGTGACCAGTTACACAGAGTCCCTAGTTATTGGACAACCAGGGAATCAGTGGGAATATTTACTGGGCAATTCCAGTATTGTCCTAACAGCTACAGGGATTTCAGGTTTTGCAGGTAACATAGAAACCTAACAATACCTAATCTTTTACATTTTAACTCAGACCTTGCAGCTTAGAAACTTTACAACACCTGGTCTTTTACCCTTTAACTTTTATGCTTTAACTTCAATTTCTTTTACCCTTACACTAGAACCTTCTAATTTCTCTTTTCCATCTGTTAACCTCTTTTTTCTGTTCACATTTTGAAACAATCCTTGTAATTTCTGAATTTAAGCAGATTATTTCATAGACATCAACATTTTATTAGGTTTTTTGAACACCTAGAAAAACTTGTAAGCTTAATTTTAAAGACATCATTATTTGCATCTGTTTACCCAATTTAAATTGAACCCTTTAAATCACACGAATCAAAGATATTTGGATCCATTTTTTTTTAAATTTCATGAGGCTTCTCATATATCCTCCAATTGTCATATCATTGCATGATATATGGACATGCACACATACAGACATACAACACATAACACAATAATAAAGGCCTTGTAGCTTGTAGCTTTTCTCAGGTGAAATCTCCATTGTAATGTTTTAAAAACTCCACAGTTGATCAAAAATAGAACTGATCAGAAAAACATTAACTTAGATCTGTAGGATCAAAATCATAAGCTCAAAAAAATACAGAATCTAAGAAAAAGCAAGAGTCCTAGAGTCCTGGAAAAAATGAATGGCCAGAAATTAGTAAATGCCATAAAATTTACTTTTTGGTTTAGTCTACTTTGAGTTCAGGTAAAAAGACACTTTTACTCTTTTTTTTTGGGGGGGGGGGTTGCTCAGATCAGTCTCCTACTGAGCTCGCAGACTTCTTTATTTGCATTTCAACTTAAGTCCTGGCTGAGGTCTGAAGGGAGCAGGGAAAACTGGAATTCTGAGCAGAAGCCTCATGCCTAAGGCATTTTAACCATAAGCCACAATTTTCAGGTTTGGATGTTGAAAATTATGATACAAGTTTAAGATTCAATTCACAAAATTTCATACCTTTATATCTTCCTACACTAGAAAAACTTGCTCACACAAAACTGAAAATAGGATCTTACTTGATAATATAAAAGCTGAAAGGATAAAAGAAACTGAAGTTAAAATGTAAAGGACCAGGTATTGTAAAGTTTCTAAGCTGCACTCAAAGCCTGAAATTCCTGTAGCAGTTAAGACAATTCCCGGAACTGCCCATTAGATGTGTGTCGAAATCCCCCCTGACCACTTAGCTGCTTAATCCTGACTGCTTAGTTGCTTAACAACCCGGACACCGTGCAGCTCCGCACGTACCCCAGGGCCTAAACCAATCAGTTTGAATGTATACCCCGCCTTAGGACTGACCTATCATCCCCACCTGACCTGTTCCTGCCAATGAATGTGCTAATAATGTTTGAGAGTTGTTGTTTGATTTTCCCGTGCCTTATGATGATTTGCTCTGATGTATGCAAAGCCCCCACCCTCCCCAAAAGGTGTACTTAAGCACTGCTTAACCCCTGCTTGGGGCTCTGGGCTGCTCTCCCTCCTTGAGTGAGTACAGAGCCCCAGCACACTGGATCTTCAATAAACCCCCTTTTGCTGTTGCATGAGACGGTCTCTTGGTGGTTTCTTCCTCCGTCGTTCGCTGGTCCCTTACAAAGCTACCATCAGAAGAAATTCCTTCAGGATCATTAAGCCACTTCCTTTGTTCTGAAGTTCCTAAAGTAGTATTGAGTTAAATTAAATCACCTGAAAAAAAATTCCAAAAGAGAACCACACACTACCACGTATATCCAAAATTAAGCTTTAAAAATTCCCAAGACTGTGTTACCGCTGTTGACTGGTGACGAGTCCTTGCTTCCCCAATGTTGAAGAATAACACCAAAGAAGCATGCTGAGGCAAGGTCAGAGTAGAAATTAGAAGTTTATTAAAGGACCGCAGAAAAGAAGAAGGAGACCCAAGAGGTGGAATCCGTGGAAGTGCTGTTGTCTCCCCTTTTTATAGTTCTTTCGTGATGGAATGTAGGTTGGAAGGGCTGAGGGGTGGGACACAGGTGAATCAAAGAAGTAATCTGGGCAGGAAGGACTTCATTATTGCTTCTTTGGGATGGGCTATCTTCAAATCTGCTGGGGCTGTTCATTAACATTTCTTTGGGATGGACTTTGGGCCTAGGGGCTTTTCTGGGACTTCATTAACATTCCATGAGTTGTCCTGACATTAATTTTCCTGGAATCATTATCAGATGGCCTCCATTTTAGATTTCACTCAATATGATAATAGACCCAATTTACCTAACTACACTGACTACCTAACTTTAAATCTGGCTTCAACTGTTGCTATTCAATGTCATTTCAATAAGCCAGACCAACGTCCCAATCCAACACTTTCCTTTCCTAAATCCTATGCACTGAGAGGAACAGACAACATACCATGATTTACTATCCTTGCCCAAATTAATGCACTGGTACACCTAGTGAAATCTTCCCAGGCTACCCAGTTCAAAAATTGATGAGAAAATAAAACTAAATGATTGGGAGTTACTTGCCAACTTGGAAGTAGAGTTCTTTAATTTTCCATCCTAAGTATTTAAGTTCTCTGGCATGAATTGTCTGAAATCATAAACTAAACAATTACCTAAACCCAACTTTTAACTGCAAAATAGTGCAATGCTTCAAAAACCCATTCAGATACCAGATTGTTACAATAAAAAAATCATCTTTTAGACACACATTCAGCCAAGATTATCCCCAAGAAACAATTTATAATAACCTTTAAAACAGACAGACCAGATAAGAGAAAAATCTTCCCAGGTTTCTAACTTCCATTTAATTATGACTCCTACATCAGTGACACCATAGATTTCCCCAGGAGTGGACCAGATGTTCTCACACAGGGGCAACCAGAAGTGTAAAATCAAGGGTCTTGGTGTGGCTACTTTACTGGATTTAGTGTCCCCTTCTTTTTAAGTAGACAGAGATGGAACAATCCTTCAGTGCAGGGAAGAAATGAGAGAGGTTCCCTGAAGCAAAAGGGGCTTCAGCAGCTGCTGGGAGTCCCTCAGTCCCTCCTTTTACTTTCAGGACTAGCTCCTTTGGTTAGGTCCAATCCCAGGCACACTGGCATATCTCCTAACTTCAGTAGTCAGCTCAAAAAGTTAATCCTCTGCTTGCAGTTGTTTCAAGTGCTAGGCTTCCCCAAGAAATCAGAGTGGGGCTCCTCTAAAGTCCCCTCTGGGGTGCCAAAATTTGTGACCAAAAGTTCGGTTCCTGTCCTCAAAGCCAATTAATGCCAATTTAATAATGAGGACAGGGTTTTGAGAAAAAGAAAAAGCAAGATATCAAAGCTCTTTGATCCCCAACAGGCATTTCCCTCTGCAGTGGGTGCACTCAAGCCAACTACAGGAAAAAAAAAAAAAACAAAAACATTGCTTCCCTAATCCCATTTAACAAAGGGGAGTAAAGTTTATCAAAGTTCTTTAAAACACAGCTAAAAGGGGTGTAAAAGTTGAGAACAAAATAGCTGGCAGTTTTATTGACTTTTGGTCCCTTTCAGGAGAAGCATGCTAGGGACATTCTTAGGCTAAAATTTAACTAAAGTTACCTCCACACATCTAAGGCAGATCAGAACTTGGGACTCTGCATCTGTCCAAAGCAAAACAATGCCATCACACTTAACAGAGACACAGACAAAAAGACACAAAAAGACACAGATTCCCTTTTCAGATTGTCAAAAAAATGAAAGTGGGTGCTGGCCCCAAGCCAACTGGGGCCTTCCCTTCAGACAAACAGATTGAGGGAGCATCCCCCTCAGATTGGGTCTGATGACCCCAGACTGGGAAATTAGTTCTCTTGCCAGGGTGTTGGGGTGGATGTGGACAGGACAATAGAAACAAACACTCATAACACAAATTTTGCAGCATGGCCACAGAATTCGCAGCGTGTCGTGGATTGCTACCGAGAAACTAAAAGCAGAGGCGGACTGCGGATCCATCAGCTACAAAATACTTTACCAAATACTTCACAAAATACTTTACTAAAGGCAATCCACTCAGAACCCAGAAAGGGGCTGGGGACTTCTCCCACAAACCCCGTCAGCTGCCCTTCGGTGCATCCACCTGGACCTTTTGACGACCACACAACACAGAACCAGAACCTGCAGGCAACCAGAGTACAGAAAACTACAGATTGGCAATGCCTTTACTTACTGGCTGGGTTTTCATCACCTCTCATTCAGGATTTCTGGGTAGGCTTATTAGGGGGATCCCAGATGAGCCCCCATATGTTATGCTCAAATTCAGGACCCCCAAAAGACCACCAGAGACCAAGATCAATGTAAACAGCAAAGAGGTGTTTATTGAGAGCTAACTCAGTCCTCCACATGCACACAGCAACTGGTGACACTGAGAGGCCCCAAGCCCAGGGTTTGCAGCAGTTTTATACATTCTTTGGAGGAGGCAGGGACCCCCACATACATCATAGCATCTCTTAGCAAATCATCACACACCACGGGAAAATCAAATAACAACTCTAAAACATGATTAGCATGTTCACTGGTGGGAACAAGTTGGGTAGGGGTGATTGGTTAGTACAAGAGGGGGATTCATTTGAACTGATTGGTTTAAGCCAAGAGGGGTGTTTGTGCTGAACTACGTGGTTTCCCAACACCATAAACTACTGGGAAGGTCATCTGGCATCCCAGGTATTTCTCTGTCTCATGCTGATTATTGGCTGCTAGGGGGTTGCTATGGGTCCCCACCTAGCCTGACTGAGTCAGGAACACCTGGCGCAGCAGATCTCATTTGTAGATAAACCACTTATCAGGGTGGGAATGTGCCTAGGAGTGCTCTGTGGGTCTTTCCAAGGACAAAGGTCATGTCCCTTCCTTGGACAGGCTTTGCTCTGAGGTAAAGGCTGGCTTTTCACCACCCCTTTCAATGCTTTATTCACTCAAATTACTCAATACAATTTTACTCTATAGGTTCTTAATTAAGAAAATGACAACCCTTAATGCTAGGCACTGCAATAGACATAATCCATTCACAGCAAACAATTCTAGATTAATTAATTCACAGCAAACAATTTTAAATTAATTAATTTACTGCAAACAAGTCTAGATTAATTCTAAGCATTGCAAAACACACTTAATCATGACAGGCTAGTGACAGATATTTCCTCTTTATGCTAAGTTCAAATGTCAGAGATCAAAAGTCTTAAGCCTTAGGCTTTAAGTCCAGCAGATGCACACTCACTCAGACCCTGGTGATCAGGTCTGAAACAAAAGCAGGCTTTTCCTGGCTTAGAGTGGACAACCAGTTGAGAAGAGGTCCTATGGAAAAGTTGTGGCTCTCGCCAATATCCAGAAGAGGCTGTAGAGTTTGAGAGCCATGAGGATCATGCAGAGGATCAGGAGAACAATGACAAGGAATGTCAGGTCCTCATCAGCCTCTCCAGGTCAACTGCATCCTTGATTCAGCTGGCTGAATCCCTGCTCATTAGCTCTATTATTTATACTAAATTTTGAGGCTTTAGACCCCCCTTTCAATTCCTATCAGCTACCAGCAGATTTCTCCAAGACATCATTTACTCTGCAGTAAGAAACATCTTGTCTGGTGTTCTCCACCCTGATCTTCTTGTCTTTTTCTCTTATCAGGCAAATACAGCCTGCCAAATATTTTACTCTGTTTATCAGGGTGAGGGGAAGTAACTTGTCTGAGGCCAAACTGGAGAGCTCTGTGGGTGTGCTTGGTGAGACTGCAGGTTTAAAACTGGAGTTTTTAAAATGGAGTTGCTTAGGCTCAGGTCTAAGGACATCCTCACAGTCTCAATTAAAGATATTTTTTAATTTAATGGGTTCTTAATTGAGTTTTTCCCCCTATATGTAAGACCATTTTATTAAAATGACCTGTAGAAGCATTCCAAACATTCCAGGAAACATCTTTATCCTGCTGTGGAGGAAAATAAAGGTGGGGCTGGACTTGATTTAAACTACAGGGAAGTTTAATCACAAGAGCTAGAGTACACAGTGCATCTGAACACCAAAAGTCATGTGAATAATGTGGTACTTTAAAAAAAAAATTAGTTGCCAATGGACATTTATTTTATTTATTGATATCTGGTACTGAGGATCAAACCTGGTTCCTCACAAATGCTAGGTAAGTGCTCTGCCACTGAACCACAACCACAGCCCTAACCTGGTACATTTTTAATAACCTGTTTTACATAGATATTAAACAGTAGACTTAATAGTTTTTCAATATCTGTTTGGGTTGAATCAATAACCCAGATATTAGTGAAGCAGAGAATCTAACTTTATCTCCAAATTTGGTTTCATATATCACAGGGACTGAATTAAGATTCCCCTTTGAAGAATTTACTGTGTTGAGTTCTCATTTCAACTTCCCATATTTGTCCAGTCCTTAGTTTTAGAACAGTCTTGAACAAGGTGCCCACAGATATCAATGTCTCTTGGCCTATTTAGAAAATATCAGTATCTGAGTCTTGCCTCCTAGAGATCGGTTTGAACTATAGGTGTGTAGCATCTAAGGGGAGTAGTTGGATATTTTGCAGCTGGAAGGAATCTTCTGATGTACCTTTCATCTAAAAGGAAGTTCATTTTGGGGGTGCATACCAGGAATCCAGCTCAGGGACACTCCACCACTTAGCCACATCCCCAGACTTTTTTTATATTTTGTTTAGAAAGAGTTGCTTAGTGCCTTCCATTGCTGAGTCTGGTTTGAAGTTTCCATCCTCCTGCCTCAGACTCCCAAGTTTCTGAGATTACAGGCATTTTCCTTCCTGCTTGGCTGGCTGTTCATTTTTTTTTTCTTTCATTACTGTGAATAAAGCTACAATAAAAATGGAACTTCAGTTATTTCTTTGAGAGAATTTTTCTAATTCATATATATATATATATATATATATATATATATATATATATATATACCCAAAAATATTATTACTGGATTATATGACTTTTTAACCCAGATTTATTATTATTTTTATTTATTTAGGTACTTGAGATTAATCCATGGGCACTTTGTCACTGGGCTATATCCCAACCTGTTCCCCTTTTATTTAGGTACTTGAGATTAACCCATGTGTACTTTGTCACTGTGCTATACAACAACCTGTTCCCCCTTTTTTGAGATAGTGTCTCATTCATTTGCTTAGGACCTTGTCAAATTGCTGAGACTGGTCTTGAACTTGAGATTCTCCTTTCTTATCCACCTAAGCCACTGGGAGCATAGGCATGTGCAGCCTTGCTCTATTACCCAAAATTATTGTTAGTGGATTATATGTCATATTTATCTTGAGCTTTTGAAGAACCTTAACACTTTTTTCAGAAAATATGTTTATTAATTTTATATTTTCACCAATTTTTTTACACTGGCATACTTGTAATCTTTCAGAAATTTCTTTATCTTAGTTGATTTGGCACTGGGAAATGAACCCAGGAGTTCTTACCACTGAGCCAAATCCCTAGTTCTTTTTATGTTTTATTTTGAGACAATTTGTCACTAAGTTACTTAGAGGCTTGCTAAGATGCTAAGACTGTCTTTCAAATCATAATTATAAACCTCGGGGATTACAGACTTCTGCCACCACACCTGGCTCTCATATTTTTCTTAAAGACATTCTAAGAGGCCTGCAGAGGGTCCAGGAAATTGATTGAATTCATGCATTAAATTCCCGAGGCAATTTTATGTGAAGTAGCCAGTGTAGATATCTGATTTCTACACTGATATCTGAGAGATATCTGATTTCTAACCCCTATTCTGAACTACTTTTATTGAGTATCATAGTCCATAAAGGTGCTAGAAATACAATGTAAATTTATTTGTTTTCAATCTATGTAGATTTGCACATGCTCAGTCACCTTTGCTTTCAGAGCTTAGAAGTTCAGGACATAGTAACATGAACAAAAGATATTTAAGTTGAGAAATTCACTATACAAGCAAACTCCTTCTAGGAGTAATTGGTAGTTCTGGCTTTATTGCTGGTGTTAGCAGGGTTGGGGTTGGGCTCATGAATGGCTAAAATCTCACTCAGGGTACTAGTGCTTTATTGTATTTCCCCCTATTACATCCACAATACAATCTATGGAGAATCTTCCCTTAAAGCAACAGCAATTGGGAAAATATATTGGCAAATGTCTTCTTGAGATAAACTAACATCTTTGATATTTGGCCTTGATCCCAGCTAATAAAACATTTGCAGATGCTTTCATGGCCCCTAGGAATCACCATATTTTCTGTGGCTTAAACACTTATGTATCATTTCTCCCACATTTCTGTTTACTGTGGGTGATACTGGCCATTGGAGATTTTGTCTCAAATGTGGTAATTTGCTCAAGACAGAACTAATACTCAGTGTACCCCAGCTTTTCATTCTGATTGAAGGTAGATATTTTCTAAATTGCTGAATGTATTTAAGTCTCTTTACTCATTTATAACTTTGCCAAAGAGACACTCAGAACTTGAGTAGCTTTTTATTAACTGTATTTATAGATGGAGGAAAACCCCAGAATTTTAATATTCAGCTTTATTTTCTACATCATTCCCCATTAACATTTGCCTTTTATTGTGTCTCTAAGTTTGGAACCAAGTACCTTGCACATCCTGCACACACACCCTCTACTAGTAAATTGTGCTACTAGTTCCAAAATCCAACTTCAATTGCATAATTTCACTAATCATGTCTAATATTATTTTTTATATGGATGGGTTTTTTTAGCCCTTCCTATTGCTCTTAACAATGCCAAAAATGACATATATATGAATTCAGATTTGGTTAATTTATGATTCATTTGTTTGTATATTTCCATATAGTTTCATAATACACATTAATGTCACAAAATAATAGCAACTATATTTGGTCTTCAAAATGGAAGTTTTTTTGGCTATTTTACATATTTTTTTCCTAGATAAATTTCAGAAAAACAATTTAAGCATGCTAAAATCTTAATGGGGAAATATTATACATTAAACTGAGATAAATAGTTTTCTTTGTAATTATGAGTTTTATTTACACACATTGTGTGTATAATGGAGCATTTTATGTCCTCTGTAAATTTTTGTTTTGTGATAAGTTACACATATTTTTCTTGAAAGCCTCTATACATGTGATGTGTTACACAGATATCAACTGTATGTAATACTTATGTAATATTTTCTTCTGTTAATTAAACAAGATATAATGATGTTGTAGGAACCCATAAGGTAAGACACTGAAGATAGCAGAAAACAGTTTTATTTAGCTATAGCCAGGTTTGGAGGGCATAGCTTTTGTAATAATCAATCAACCCTTTGAACCCCAAGTTTGGGTAGTTTCCGAATTTTATTCCCACCATATAAGGGGAGAGGCACAGAAGTTCACAGTCTGCAGAAGTTCATATAAAAGCAGTTTTTTTTTCTGTCACTGTTCTGGGCAAGTTAACCCTCCAAGGACAGCACCTGAGAAGGGGAGAGCTTCTCCTCTTCTTTCTTTCCTCTCCCTGCCAGCTATTTATTACCAGGGAGCTAAATTGGTAACTTCTCTTAACTTAGAAATGTAAACATCTGTGTGAAGCTCAGATCAAGGCCAGAGGCCTCATTTACACATTTTTACAAACTACTGTACTCGATACATGTTTGTGAGATACTAGTTAGGGGATGTCGAGAACCTGGAGTGCTGATTTCTTCCAAGCCAGTGGCTGATTAAATCAGGACAACATGAAAATTGGAAGTTTATCTAAATTAAACCCTTTTATAGAGACTCTTTTGCTGACAGTCCTAAAATCAGCCATGATGAAGATTTCTGGAGAAGCCCAGTTAAGACTTTTCTGTGGAAAAAGGGGGTGCCACTTCAATGAAACTAAAAATATGTCTGATCCCAAAAAAGAATTTTTTTCAGACTATAGTATTTATTTCATTTTGAATGTACCTCCTCTTTGCACATATTTTCCTCATTTAAACTGCATGGAATAACATACCTGTAGCCTTATGCTATCATGTAACTATATATTATCAAGGTTTAGAAACACAATAATTTATATAGGCTATGCTACTGGTTGAGGAGTATCATATATATTAAATAAAAATGTCACAAAAATCATAGCAATTTACATTCCTTCTCTAATTCAAAAGAATTTGTTTATTGTCCTCATCAATACTGTGTAATATTTTTTGGTATCAGATGTTAGTTTGTATTTTTCTAATTTGTTAAGATGTTGAGAGGTTTTAATTTTTGAACATTTCTCCTACCCAAAGTGTCATTTCCTTTTATGTTAAATATGCTTAATTTTATGTGAGGTCATTTGTTCACCCACTTTGTCATTTTTCTTTATATCTTTTCTTAAAAATATTTTATTATCTAGTTGTGGCTGGACATAATACCCTTATTTTATTTATTTATTGATATGGGGTGCTAAGGATGGAACAAAGGGTGTCACATGTGCCAGGTGAGTGATCTACCACTGATCCACACCCTCAACCCATCTTTATACCATTTAATGAGAAAAATATTTTTAATGTTGCCCAATGTATGAATTTTTTTAAACCAAGTGTGTTTATTATATATTTTTTAAATTAATTTTTTACTTTTAGGTGGACACAATATTTTATTTTTTATTTTTATGTGGTGTTGAGGATCAAACCCAGCAACCCACACATGCCAGGTGAGCATGCTATTGCTTGAGCCACATCCCCATCCCCAATTTATGAATTTTTAACATATTTGTATAACTTTTTTGAAAATAAATGACTGCTCTGTTTTGTGGTTCTTGAGATTTAAAATAAAGCTGCCATTATACTCATTAACATCCCAACCATTTTTGAATCTTGCTGACAGGTTGTCAGGAAGTGACCCAGGCTGATCTTAAAATTTTAATCTTTCTGTCTTAGTCTCCCAAATAGATGGCATTAGAGGCATGTACTATGACATTTTCAATATAAATCCCTTTTATTCATGCTGGAGATTGAAGACAGGGGCACCTGACAAATGAATCACATCCCCAGTATTATTTTATATATTATTTAGTGACAGGATCTCACTGAGCTTCTTAGTGATTCATTTTGTTGAGTCTGACATTGAACTCACAATCCTCCTGCCTCAGTCTTCAGAGTTTTGTGATTGCAGGAATGTGCCACCACACCTAGCATAAATCCTTTGATATAGCAAATTTGACAGATATATATTGGTTATTGAATCTAGGGGTGGTGTATTCTTAAGCAATAGCCATATACCCAGGCCATTTATTATTTTATTTTGAGACAGGAACATCCTCATGGTGGTCACAGCCTTGCTAAGTTGATGAGGCTTTCTTTGAACTTTTGGTTCTTCAGCCTCTACCTCCCATGTCATTGAGATTATATGTAATACCATTCACAGCTATATTTTATTTTTATATTAAGTATATAATACTTCTGAAAATTATTTTTTTCTGGCATTAAAAAAGTATATAATATAGTTTTCACAAAAAATAACCCCTCATCCTAATGGTTTTCTTTGGAAACAATGTCACAGTTCTGTTTCTGCAAAGCACTGCAAACTTTTACTAAATTTCAATAGATTTTTTTTGTTGTTTGTTTGTTTTGTTTTGTTTTGTTTTTCTTAATTAAGGTTCTGTGTAACTTACACAGGTCTATTTATTCATATTATTATAAGGTATCTACTAATTTCTATAAGTTCATAGTATAAAACTATGTGTGGTAAAATCATCTGTTGTTCAGTGATGTACTTCAAGTAAATATAATATGTAGCCTAAACATTTGGTAATACAAAATTCTAGAAGTCAGTATTCACTATGACATTTAAAAAATAAAAAAATAATAAATAATAAATAAAAAAAGTTTAGAGTGCATTTCTTGCAATGTATACCTACCATTAAATGAGTCATATTTTGTACTGGTACATATATTACCATTATATACAATTAATATTTTATTGCTATATCTCAAATTAATCATATCTCTTTCAATTTAATTTTTCTTTTGGAAGCACCCACACATGACACTCTGTGCATATTTACATTTTGTGAGTTTTGAAAATTATGCTTTTGCTTAGTATGTTCTGTCCTTTTCTCTCCTTTTCATGAAATTATTTTTTTAAATTATTTTATTTTCATGAATTTTAGACCTTTTATTTTAACTAGTGAAGTCTGTAGATTTTCTTTTTATCCTCAGCTTTAGGTGCATCCAACTATATAAAGCTTTAATGTTGTGTAATTGACCTCTAATATTCTGCATATTTTATCCCAAATTCTGAGCATTCTGGACTATTGATGTCTGAATGGAGGGGATCTCAAAATTTTTCATGCACAAGGCAGGAAAGAGATGGAGCAGGATGTAAGACTTGTGGATGCTGAGTATGTAGATGCCATTATTTATTTTAAAAAAAGTATTTGTGGAGGGGCTGGGGTTTCAGCTCAGCTCTAGAGTGCTCACCTAGCACATAAAAGGCCCTGAGTTCGATCATCAGCACCATGTAAAAATAAATAAATAATGGTATTGTGTCCAACTACAACTGAAAAATAAATATTTTAAAAACTTTGTGGAATATATAAGGGTAGACAGAAAAAAGCAATGAAGAATAAAGAAAAAACTTAGCAGTAGAAGGATTCAGATGCAACAAGTCTACAATGGCAGCATGAGGGTAGAGGGTTAGTGTTCTTGGAAGTAGAAATATTATTTGGGCAGAAAGAAAATGTAACTATTGTCCAGTTCCCAAGTGAGAGAGCCAGGTGAATGAGTTCTGTTTTTAACTGTTCCCAACTATCTTATGATAGTTCATAAGATATGCCTCAGCAAGTAGTAAAACACCATATCCAAGTACCTTAACACTTTTTCAAGGCTACAAGCTCTCCTTGACAATTTCAGCCACATTACATCTTTGTAATTTTTAGTTATTCATTCATTATTTCATTATTTATTCACTTTTTTCTTTAGTTGTCTTTGTTTTTACATTCTTGATGATTATATAATAGTATAAATATCCTGAATGTTGCCAAGTCTGATTCATATTAGGTCTTAATCTTGTTTTATGAATACTTGATAAAAATACATTATTTCAAACAGATTAATTCCAATCACAAACTAAAGTGGACCTCTGGGTCAACTAAAAGCTGTGTCAAAACTCCTCTTTGTTCCTATACACATCTTAAAATAGGACTTCTCTCTCACTTGTATTTTTGAGAGCAAATTAACTTCCCAAAGCAGCATTTAATAAACCTAGATGAGTTTCCATCAACTAACTCACTATTGTTTTTAAATTGTTTAAATCCTTGACCCTGAAAATGTCACTGATTATCTTTTTTATTCTCTCTCTCTCTCTCTCTCTCTCTCTCTCTCTCTCTCTCTCTCTCTCTCTCTCT
>NW_026007585.1:40186-89332 GCF_001458135.2 Marmota marmota marmota
TCTCTCTCTCTCTCTCTCTCTCTCTCTCTCTCTCTCTCTCTCTCTCTCTCTCTCATATTACAGATTTAACCTAGGAATGCTTTTTGACTAAGACACATCCTCAGCCCTTTATAAAATATTTTATATAGAAACAGGGTTTTGCTGAGTTTCTTAGAGCCTCACTAATTTGCTGAGAATGGCTGGCCTTGAACTAGTGATTTTACACCCACAGCCTCAGAAGACTCCAGGATTACAGGCATGCACCACTGCACACAACTTTTGATACTCTCTTTAAAATAATCAGTCACAATTCTAATAATTTAAATTGCATTTACATCACTCTTTTCTAATGCAGTAATATATTACCAACTAAAATATTATTGAAACAAATTTATTGGATGACTAATGTTTTATTCCCAGAGTTTATTCTGTTACCTCTTTAGGGCGTGGTAAATGGTCTTTTTTCTTCTTCTTAGAACATGGATGTCTCTTATTATCAAATGGGTCTATGATAAGTGTGTAGAAAATTATGATTCTATACCTATCACCAATCCCCACATTTCCCAGAGTATTGTTATGAACAATATTCATAACTAATGAATCACTTTTAGTGGAAGCATAGTACTGTGTCTAAGATGAAATGCAATCAAGATGCTTCAGTGGTAAGGTAGTGTCAGAACCACTACCCTATGGATTTGGGGACATTTAAAATACCATGTACATTTCAGAATCTTTTACTCACCTTTTAAATACAGTTACTGCTGCTTGCATAAAAAAAAACACTGTGTATAAGAAAGATGAATGAAAATTAAATCCTCTGGAGGCACCAAAGTTGATCTTTAATTCTAGTGGTTTATTCATCAAATAAGAAAGACCTTGCAATTGCCCCATCTTTCCCAGCTACATGGAATGGAACATTTAGATGTACTAAACTGAAATGACAAAAATGCATTTCAAGGAGATGATATCAAAGAAATTTTTATGGCAGAATCTTGAAAATGTGGGATAAAAATATACACCTACATATACAGTTATATAGAGATAAAGGTAAATGATAAGTTCATAAATGCAGGGGTAAATTCAGTGTGCCACATGTGTTGCATGTACAAGGTAATGATAACATCTTAAAGATGAAGAAAGTAGTAATTGAGGTAATTAAGAACTCTATAATTGTGGGAAATATTATTGAAATTTAGTAAACTTTAGGATAAATGTGGCCTCTTTAATAGATGGCTGGAAGTGAATTTTCATCTGTATACCAGGGACCACTCTTGTGACAGGGATGGCTTTACTTACATCAGGTGTGTCTTATAATTGATTTTTATTTAAATTATTAGTTGTTTTCCTTTGTATTCATTTTTTTCACTAAAACTCATATTTGGATTTCTCTCTATTAAATATTTTGAATAATTCTTGCAATTAAATTTAAGATGGTGTTCTATTAATGCATACATATCATAATCATGGAATGTATTTCCCATTTATGTCCATTAAAAATCATTTTTATTGACACAAGTTCCATGTAGCTTCATGTTCTTATAGAGAAAGGCCCAGATAATAATTTCATCAGAGAGTTCTAGGGCATTCTTTGGTATCTTGTTTCAAAGTGCTGTGTGCTTGTACACTCTCTTTTATGGGTTTTCAAATTTTTATTTTTAGCAATTTTGGAAAATAGATGAAGTATTCTCTTTCTAGAATTTCCAAAGAATATATTATCACCATGCCTGTGGAATGCATTGTATTATTCTCATAAAAATTATTGTTTATTATTGATTTTCTAAATTGAAACATCAGCCATTACTCAAAATTATTCCAAGTTCTTTCTAGAAGCTTCAGAAGAACACTCTTGAGTATATTATTTCCACTGGTGATGTATACAATATGGACACAGATCCTGCTTTTTTTTTTGCTATGTCTCTATCCAAAACCTCAGACAGTAAGAAAATTTGCATGTAGTATGTGGTCTACTAAAAATCTTTGTGATTTGGAGTCATGCATAGTTGATTCTGAATTCTACTGGTCTGATTAACAGCTGTGGAATATTCAAACATATTTCTTTCCTTCAAACCATTCATGTATAAAATAGGGTAGTATGATATAGAGGGCATGACATCAGCAATTTTTCCTTCTTTTCTCTATTTGTGTTTTTTTATCTTCACCTTTTAAAATCCAGAATCTGTTTGCAAATCCTTAGATCTAATATTTGTCTCTTTTTTTTTGGTGGGGGGTGTTGGGTGGTTAGTATGACGGATTGAACTCAGCAGTACTTGGCTACCAAGCCACATCCCCAGCTCTATTTTGTATTTTATTATAGACAGAGTCTTACTGATTTTCTTACTTCCTCAACATTGCTGAGGCTCAGTTTAAATTTTTTTTAACAATTCTCCTGCCTCAGTCTCTTGAGCCACTTGGATTATGGTCATGCACCACTGTTCCTGACATTTTTTTTTAATTTATTTATTGTAGCTCATAGGAACCAATAAAGATGAAGTGAACAGTATGGTACCTATACTCAAAAAGCCTTGATTTCTTTTGATTTTGCTTTTCAAACCCTTCTGTGTCCAAAATAAGAAGCAGAATTTAGAGAAGGAATTATTAAAGCAGAGAATCAAGGTGCCACTTGCGAGGATGATAGCTAACCCTCTGAAGTTCAGCAGTCATCAGCTAACTGTTTCTACCAGAGAAACCCAGATAAGCCCAGCATGAATTAATAAACCAGCCCAAACATAATCTAATAAGCTCTAGAGTGACTCATTCACCAATTATAATTGGAAACCAAGATTCTGTCACATACTTTGAGAAAATTCTTTGGAAAACATCAGTTGCCTTATTGGTACTGTTTTCCTTTTTCCCTAAGTTAAGTCTGGACAATTATTGAGGTGCTATTAGCTTATGCAGACATGCATATATCAGATTGATGCTAAAACTCTCACAGTGCCTCATTCCAACTTAGGAAACAATATCACAGTATAGGCATTAGGTCAAAGGCTAAGTTACAAAATAAGATGTTTGTCTTTAATATATTTAAGTTTTAGAGTCAAGGCTGTGAGAATATATACCAAAATGAGACATCCAACTATTGTAACTATCTCTTTTCTTTTATGCTATCTGACATCTGAAATGTGAATAAGTCTGTGTCCAGCATCAAATAGAAAAAAAAATCATTATCTTTTGGACCCTGGCTTGTTTGGTCTTCTTCTCTTTCTGAGGTTAGTGCCACTAATGCTGTTTGGTGTTGTGGAAAAGCATTGATAAAAAGTGTATTCTCATGTCTCTTGTAAGGAATGCAGGGGCCCAGGCCCTTTGACTCCCCAGAGTCAGAGGAGTCATATTCTCAAAATGGAATGTGGCCATTATGAATTAAGATGTGCTAGAGCCTTAAAATGGAGAGAATTGTGAGGATGTAGTTCTAAATACAAATATATTCTTTCTTAGTAATTTTATATTTGTCACACAATAATAGTACTCTTGATGATATATTCAGTTTTTTGATTAAAATAAATTTCAACTATGTCTTTTTTATTATATATACTAAAATAGTTAAAAACAACACCTTTGCCTAACATATTATTTGTACTGGACATTAGAGGAGTTCTTCCCAGTAGAGATCTCAAACTGCCTTTTTAGAAAATATATCAGAAAAGTTAAATATAAAAAAAATTATTGCCCATTACATAGTTTCCAATAATTAACAATATTTATGCATATAATTTATTCATTGGTATTATCCTATATAAAAGGTTTAATTTAAATATCCTACTGCTACACTAGACTCCATCACTTTTGGAAAAACTTGCCTTTTAAAAAAAATTGCTATCTGTACTCAATTCTAATCACCTTAAAAAAAAAGTGAAGTAAATGCACCCAAGAACCCACCTATCTTGACTCATTCTGGCCTCATTCATTCATGGAGTTGATGTCATATACTGTCATTTGGATAGTGGGCTCAGTGGATTCAGACCAAGAGGGCAGCAGTTTCCAATCAGGTGCTCTCAGGTGATAATTGTTCAATCCAACATATGATAAATACAAAAGATATGACTTACACTATCTGATTGACTTTTAATTTCTGGAGCTTGACATTTTTTCAAATTCATTTCTAAGCTTCCTTCTCAATGTTCAGGAAACCTAGGTTCTCTTTTAACCCAGAAATGAATAATCTAAAGGGAGAAAGAAGGCACCCTGAAAGCCAGGCAATAGTGACTATGCAGGGTTTTGAGACCATATCTGTACACTGCAAAGGGTACTTGATAGAAGTTTCAAAGAGCAGTTGTTATGGCTGGAAGTGGTTTTGGTAGATGGGAACTACACAGCATAGTCTCCAGTATATGCAAAAATGAATCATCTTATTGAGAAGTTCATTCCCAGTCTCCTCCGGCCAATTCAGTGGGAAATACATCAGCAGCTGAATGTCTGGACATTCTGTCCTATCCAATCATGGTATATTCAGGCATGGCCTGAAGTATATGTAGACAGCTTTGTTCTGGAAGCATGGCGTCTCCTCAGATTTTGTGGTACTGATTGGCATGATCATCAGGAGAGAATCTCAAATACAGATGTAATTTTTTTTTCTCTGCATAAAAGTGTTGCTGGTTTATAGGTGACTGAGTTGTTTTCTTTTCACCTGAGCTTCCTATATGTCTGAGAAGCAGACCTCAAATTCAGAACTTTGGACTTCTTTTTAGTTTCATTTTTTAAGGATCTCAGAATATAATACTCTATTTTTATGTTTTCTGTTCACACTCCCAATGCCAACGTTATTACTCCACAGCATATTAAACTGTTTCTCATATTTCAAATAGACATTATTTTTTAACTATTTTTTTCTAACACTAGATGGCACTGTTTTCATAATATTCATTTTATTTTTTAGTTATAGGTGGACACCGTATCTTTATTTTTATGTGCTGCCAATTATCAACCCATTGCCTCACATATGCTAGGCCAGCACTCTAACTCTGAGCCTCAACTCAAGTTCTACGTGGCACTGTTTATAGGATTTTTATCCTCCTGTTTGTGAGAATTTACTACGAGAGGAAAAAAAAAAGAATCATTTGATGCTTTCTTATAAAATGCTCATTCTTGTCCTCTCTTAATCTTCCATAGACAGAGATACCTTACTGGAATGTATTTAAGTTGGGATTTCCCATTGTAGTCTTGGCAGGATGATATGTCCTCATGTCATTCTCATACTTTCTCCTGGGTCAGTTGATTCTGAGGTATCCACAGCTGTCATGTCTATATCATTTTGGAGTGCATAGCCCATTTGAACATGTGTCCTCTCCTGCCAAAAGGAAGCAGTCTAAAATATAGTGTGGAGATTATCTGGGGGAGTAGTTGATGCCCTGCACCTGAAATAAATCTTCTGAAACACCCTTCACTATAGTCTTTTGTGTTTTTTTCTTTGACTACTGGTAATACTGCTACATGCTAATGGGCATACAGTCATTTCTTTGACTTCCTAATTTTAACTTCTTAAATTTATACCCAGAATTAATTTAACCATGTTATATTTTATTTCTGTTTTACATAGTTCAAAGAGTCTACATTATTTTCACAAATGACTTTCCTAAACTTACATTTTCACCAACAGTGTGCATTTTTTTTTTACATATCCATAGTTTCTTGACCTTTTTTTTTGGTATTAGATTGTTGATAAAACTATTCTCTCTCTTCTTGGGGCAGTAGGCACTGGTGATTGAACTCAGGGGCACTCAACCACTGAGCTACACCCCAATCCCCATTTTGTATTTTACTTAGAGACAGGGTCTCACTGGTTGCTTAGTGCCTCACTTTTTCTGAGGCTGGGCATTGAACTTGAGATCTTCCTGCCTCAATTTTCCAAACTGTTAGGATTATAGGCATGTGCAACCATTCTTGGTGACAAAAGCCACTCTAACACTTAAGTTCAGTATACAAGTGTCCACTTTTTGACTTGTGCATCAAATCTGTCATGGAAGATTGCAGAATCCAGTCTGCCAAGTAGCCACAGAGAGAATCTGTGGAAACTTTTTCTGGGAATTCACAACTGTATGTGCTTTCTAACCCCTTCTCTGAACTACTGCTTGGGATTTTAGCAGCCCATTCAGATGCTTGCAAATCAATGGAAAACCAATAGTTTGTGATCTAGTCGAGATTTCCATATGATCACTAAGCTTTAATCCCAGGACTTGAGGTTTTGTAATGGCTTTCTGTTTGAGGCTTTCCTGCCTAAGCATCCTACATTTCTTTTGCAGAGTGTTTTAATATATGTGAGGCAATTAGTTTCTTCCATTGAATGGAAGATGTTAAGAGATTATGATAGTCAGTGGGAAAAAAATCTTGCTGGGAAAAATTGGCTGTCATGGAATTTTTAGATGAGGAAGCTGAAGACTGTAGCTTTTTGTGTGCTGAACACCCATAAATGCATAAACCAAATTATTTGTGATATAACTTCTCTGTCCTGATCCCAGAGTTTTAAGCCTGTGGATGCCCCTGCATGAACATAGATAACTATCACTTTTTATGTGTTTTTACCACTTATGAATGTAAAAATCCTTCTTCAGCACAAGCAAAATTAAGACCTAAAGCACAGAAAACTATTTAGAGGTAGGGTGTTATATATATGGTCCCAATCTTCCTCTTCTTGGGGTGACACTGGCTATTGGTAATTCTGTTCCATTTACATAGTACATTTCCTAAGGCTGGAATAAGGCCCAAGTCTACCCTAGCTTTTTAAAATCATCAAGTGGCAGATATTTTCCCAGTTGTCCAATTTATATAAATCTCTTAACTCATTTTTTTTTTTTACTTTCCCCAAGAGGAACTTGAAACATAATATTTACATTTAAGATATCCATGGATAGAGAGTCAGTAGCTCTTATTCATTTATATTCCCAACATTGGCCTTTCTTATGATATGCCTTCTATCTTTCTGCTTTGCAGATTGTGTACACAAACTATACCAGTGAATTCTGCCCCCCAGTCAATCATTCTTTAGGTTTGTCCATGTCAACCATTCACATGTGATGTTGTTATTGAGGCATTTAGATTTATGTTGTCCTTTCAATTTCTATTAAGTGTAAATAAAGTTTTACATACATATACATTCATCTATGGATTTTCTTTTTTATTATGATTCTTTGTTTCTTATTATTATAAAATAAGTTTTTCTTTTAATTCAGAATTTGGGGGCTGAAAATCATGTATAACATATAACATTCCAAATAAATTTTAGAATATTTGCTCTGGTCACTTCTTCCATTAAAAGTAAAATTTGCTAACATTTTAATGAGGTGATGTAGATTTAGGAGGAATTTTACATCTTGGAAATGATGAGTTTTATCATGTACACAATGGTGTGTATGATCAAATGTTTTATGTTCTTCTGTATATTTTTATTTTCTCAGACTACATATTTTTAAACATGTATGCACGCAAAATATTACATGCTTGTGATATCTACATAAAATTATGTAATGGCTAACATTTATCAAGCTGGATATGTTATAATGAAAATGGATTCTGGAAATCATTTTTCTCACCCTAATCTCCAACTTTCTCAGTCTATTCTCTTTATATCTTTCTCAATGTACATTGCCTTTTCTGCAAGTTCTGGATTTTATCTGTTTGGCAAATATTGCCATATCCTTATATGTTATCATGGTTCAGATATGCAGTAATTTTTATAAGCATATGCTTTTGCTGGGGAATGAACATGTATTTTCAATAGCCAGTTTCTTAAAAGAAATAACAACTTTTATTCTCTCTTTAGTTCCTGGGAACTTATTTGCTCCATATGTTTACTGATGTTATTTAATTTTGCCTCACAGATATGATTTTATTTTTCATTTTCAAATTTCTAAAGCTATTGACCTATTTTATAATTATTGAACACTTACCTTTCCTATTAAAATGTGGCTATTGAAGTCACTTCCCTTCCTTTTATTAGTACCAGGGATTGAATCCAGAGGCATTTTACCACTGAACAACATCCTATATCTTATTTTTTTAAATATTATCTTTTGATACATGGTTTCACTTAATTACTTTGGGCCTCAATAAATTACTGAGAATTGGATTGAACTCACAATTCTTATTTCTGAGTGTCCTGAGCTACTGGAAATATAAGAATGTGCCACCATGAATAGCTCTTACCTTCTTTTTATTCTCTTTTTTCATATGTGAGGCATACATTTTGTCCTATGTGAAGCAACTAGTTGTTCTCAATTTGTTATTTCAGTTTGTACTCTTTAATTATAACATATCATAATTATAAATTGCATTTAAAAATTTTTCTGTTTTGTTATGAAGTTATCATTTAACTTTGAAAACAGAAAACATACTTCTTTTATTATCATTATCATTTTATTATTTCAGATTATTAAAGAAAGGTGTACCATAGTACTCAGCCACATTTACAGTCCTATCTAAAGATTTCTTTGAGTAAGCATCTCACTAAGATGCTTAAGCTGATCTTAATTTTGCAATTTTTCTTCCTTTTCCTTCCAAGTAGCTGGTTTTATAGTCACCCACCACTAGATACACTGTATAAATATCTTTCTTGTAAAAACTTTGCATATCTTATATTTTTCTTTTATATTACATTATTTTTTAACCAGGGGATGATTTATTAAGTCATACCAGGAAATGATACAATGGCATTTTTTTGTTATTCAGATATTCCAATTTTTATGAAGCTTTCTTTGGAAAGGTTGTCATTTCTTTCCCTTTATGTTAGTTCAGTTTTTGTGTTTTATCATTGTCTAAATGGCCAGAGTCTTCATAAGTATTCTGTCTTTAGTTCCACAGGGCTAATTATTCACCTCATTATGAGATCTATATTGATTGCTATATTGTTAAATCCTATTGCCATATGTTGCACAATGTTTTCATTAATGATGGACTTTATGTACTCTAATGACTAAATAATAACCTAGTTATATAGTGGTCTATACCATCTAAAATTGCATATGTACCCTGCATCATGAGCAAAATAACAGAATCACCTTATGGTGCATTTTTCAGAATGTATCCACATCATTAAATGAGGTATCATTATACATAACATACATTTTATAAGAATATAATATATAAATAATATAAAAATATTACTTTTAATTATAGTTGTATTTTCAAGGCAACATTTGAAATTAATGATACTTTCTATGCTATATTCACTGTGAATATGTTTAAATATTACTTCTTTGTTAGTATTTTTCTTCTACTCTTTACCTGTAAAAATAGCTTGTCTCAAAATATTGAGATGAATATTTAGCTAATGAATTCTTAGTTTTATTTTTAATTAATTGTTTAATAGTGTAATTTCTTTTTAACCATAACTTAGTCATATTTTTCAGGTTTATTGGTATAGTTACTGTCCAATTTTTGTTTTCTTGAACCCAGGGCCCTGTGCATGTGAGGCAAGCACTCTACCACAGTTGAGTGCTAATTACTATAGCCCTAATTACTATACCAAGTTAAGGTGTATACTTTAATTTTTAACATACAAACACATCCATAAAATCAGCTCAATAATCAATTAATTTATCCATTGCCCCAAAGTGTTTTCAAATACTCTTTTTTAGTCTCTCCCTGTGCTCATCCCCACCACCTTTTGTGAAATTAATTTGATCTAACAATGATGTATATACTTGACCACATCAAAACTCTACAGATCAATCAATTACAAGTGGAACATACTATGTAACTACTATATCTATTAAGAAATAGAACATTAATGATGCTACAGAGAACAGCTTCATGACCTCTTTCTTTTACTATACCTTCCTGTCACCGTAGTGGTAACTTCAACTTTTTTTGTTGCAACATGTTCTATGAATGTATTGTTCTTTTAAATACATAAATATACAGGAGTAGGACCATTTATTTATTTAATTAAACAAAGAAATGAGTAAACTATATAGCTCATTGTGTAGGAAGCAAAATATTACACCAATTATGCTTAAAGCTTTGTTGGTGGAGCAAATCAGAGAGTGATGCAGGACTCAGATGCAGTCTATTTTCATGGTGAAAACAGTAGTGGCAGCTACCTGTTAGAACATTTGAGGGGTAGCTCAAAAGGTCATGGATGGAGCATTAAGAGTTCAGGTATGAGAGATTATCAGAGAGTAAGGAATGGTGGGATGGGTTGAAGAAAAAGAAAAAGATTGGGTATGAGTTACTGGAGACATTCTGAGGAAGCTCAGACATAACAGGTCTAGAAGTGGAGCAACAGTAGATTTAAGTTGGATGAGTAGTGCCTGGAGAGAAAGAGATTAGAAGTCTTGAAAGAAAAAGAGTGTGACATCTCTGATAGAGCTCTAAGAGCAGGGAGCCAGGTGTGTGGCATACTTGTTTGATTACACCATTATACCATTAAGTCCTGGTTTTTAGAAATTTCCAAACATATGAGGCCACTGGGGTAAGTATTATGCTGCCACAATATTTTCTGTCTTCTCCCACTTGGGATGAAACTTTTTCTGTTGTGATACACAGTTAGCAGTTTCTTCTTCCTTCTCAGTTCCATTCTTTTACTCCTTCACCGCTTTTTCTTCTACTCATTCCAGTTTGCCTTTTTTTTTCCCATTGTGTACACGTTCAGATCCTTGATTCCCATCTATGTCACATTCCTTATGCTTTACTGACATTGTTATGAGACTGGGCATAGGATCATGGGAATCTTGGAAACAAGGCCCCTGACTTAGGGAACTTGGACAATGGAAGGTGGTGGCAGATGCATTCTATTTTCATGGTGAAAGCAGTAGTGGCAGCTACCTATTGGAACATTCAGAATATTTTGGTTTCCAAGAGTAGAACTGATGACTCATTAAGGTGTACCTATATAGACAGTACCAAATCAATTTTCCACAAGGCTCTAAAGTTTTGCATGGCAAAGAATAGGGTTTGACAATTTCAATAAATTAACATGTTTGTAATTTCAGTATTTTTTTTTTACTTTCTAGTTCATGTTTTCCTTCCTGGTTGGCATGCAATAGTGAATTTGCTTTTTTGTTAACTTCTCTCAGTAGTAGTAATTTACACTCATTTTTGTAAATTTATGTGATGGTTGAACATTTCCTCTTTTATCAAGTAAATTTAGAAATAGTTTGACTGTAACATACTCTTTTGGCATGCCTTCTTTTCCTCACAAATATAACACCACTTTCATTGTCATATCAACTTTTTGTTGCATATGTACTTTGCAAGTATTTTTTCTCACTTTATATTTTAGCTTTGATCACTAAGTGTTCCTCATTCTACAATATTAAAAATTGGCCTTCAAGTACATAAATCCATGGAAATACACAGGGAAAGGTCTTAAAATTGAGTAACAGAGATCACTGATGTAGTTTCTTCTTTCCCAGTATTCAAATAAGTACCATGTACATTTATTATAAGAGGATGACCAAGGGAAAGCAGAAAGTATGAATAGAGTATTCATTGGAATAATCCAAAGCTCAATGGGTTTGAGAGAGTTTTCAGGGTTCCAAGAAAAAAAAATAAGATCGGCACTCTGGACATGCATCTGGAGACAGTGTATGATGTAACATTTTTTATCCATCACACTCACTTTTGTGCATAATTAACCTGTCTTGCTATATTCTCCTGGCTCAGTGTCCCCTCTCTTTCTTCATCCAATTTGCATGAAATTTCCTTTTATTGTGATTCTGTCAAATACTCTGTGCAAAAATAAAAATAAGCTCAATGAAGCATCTGCCTTCTATATTGATACAGTTCTCAAATTCCATAAGGTTTTAGTGTTGTAACTTACTCTGAGAGCACCATGTTCCCCCCCTCTCTATATATATAGAGAGAGAGCCACATCCTGAGCTCCCATGCCCTTTATAGATAGATAGATAGATAGATAGATAGATAGATAGATAGATAGATATAGATAGTTTGTTTCTCTTTGCTCTTTTGAGGGCTGTATCACTACAAGAAGAAAGAAAACATTTGTAAACACATAAAAGATACCAGTAGCAATTAGAAGCTAAAAAGATTCTCTTCTAGAGTTTCTGTAAGGAGTGTGGCTTTGTTAATACTTTGATATTAATTCTCTGTTGTGACAATAAAAACATCCATATCTATAAAACAATGAGTTTCTATTATTTTAAACTGTTACATTTGTGATTATTTCCTCTAGTAGCAATGAGAATCTACAGATTTTTTGCAAGTTGAATTGACGATGTGACCAAACTGAATCATGCTACAGTGGTAGGTATCAAATATAAATAGTGTTGTCCAGGTTGTGCATATATTTGCAAATTATGATTGAAAGCTGCCTACCACATTTTTAGAAACAGAAAAAGCTTGGTAAAGAAAATTCTTCAGTATTTTATTTTTTTTTCTTTAATTCTTTAACTTCTGGTTCCTGCAGATGTGACTTTAAGAAGTATTCTATCTTTTATATAACTTCTCACTACTTATTCTTTATGAAATGTTCTAAAATACTTTTGTATATATTTTATTTTTGCAGTGTTTAAAAGTGTAGAGCTGATTCTGATAAACTTCCTGAAAATATATGTTTTTATTTTTAAAGATTGGAGAAATTTTGTGTTGTTTCTGTCTACTTAATTGAGAACAGATAATTTACTGGTTCATGTTTCTTTCACTTTCACTGAGTGGATGTATTTGTGTCTCTTTGGTTGTCTTCTTTTTTTGTTTCTGAATTGTAGGTTTGTGAGATTCTCACCAAAATTTTTAATATGGTGAAAGTAGGGTATAAACAAATTAGCTTCTTTGTATCTCTTGCTGTCTTAATTTTGTTCTTTCCCCCAATAAGTAATAACAGAGCTTAAAAAGTAGATATTTTCAAGGTCACCATAAATAAAGTGTGTAAAAATAGGAAAAATTAGATAAAATGGAAAAGTCAACGAAGCATATGCACTTGGGCTTCTGAATAATGCATAGAATGTGGTCAATTTCTGGCTGAATGTTAACTAAAGTGTGCTGTCATTGTGTAGATAAAAATTTGAGTGTGAATACTTAAATTCAGAATGTTCACATAAAACTTTTTTTCATCTCTAATGTGTCTTAGAGTTTTCACTAGGAGTATTAAAGAATCTCTATACTCCTCATTGTGTAGTGTTCAGTGACTTTGAAACCATTCTTGAATTCACTTTCCTGAAACTTTAGAAAGCTGAGAGCAAAGTATCTTGTACACATAAAACAATCTGTATAAAGAATAATATATCGTGTTGTTTAAATGGTACCTCAGCCTATAAATAATGACACTGAAAATTTATACTTAGAAATATATGACACATAGGAAAGAAAATTTACCAAAACTACATTTCTACTAATATTATAGCCAAAATATCATAATAACATTTTATAATTTCTCAGTATTATCTTTTAAATCCTGTATGTGTTATTTCGTTGTCAAAGTTTTACCACACTGCCTAAGTTTTATAATATATTAGACTTTTTTTGGTACCATTGATTGAACCTAGGTACACTTAAGCACTGAGCCACATCCTGAGCTCCCATGCCCTTTTTATATTTTTATTAGAGACAGTATTTTGCTGAGTGACTTAAAGCCTTGCTAAGTAACACAGGCAATATTTGTCTTTGTGATCCTCCTGCCTCATTCTCTCAAGTCACTGGAATGATATGTGTGTGCCCCCATGGCTAGCATATATTAGGAACCTCATGATTGACACTTATTACTCTTTGTTTTATAATAATATGATTATTTTGTACAAAAATTATACAGTGTATTTTGAGATGTATAATATATACATACACATAGTAGTTGCACAAACGGTAAAAGAAAATAACAGTTTGTGGTAATGTTTAATTTTGTATTTATTAAACACATACAATATTGACTTTAATCAAATTGAAATGATAAGGTGAAAATTATAATTTTCATAGTAACCCATAAAAATAAGTGATTTGGGGGGATCCAACATGGCGGCGGGCGGAGAGGCAGCGTTTTCAATACCCCCCCAGTGATGGGGTCATAAGGACGCATAGATAATGCTTAGACTCTACCAACGGAGATCTCCTAGCAAAATTCCACTGAAGAGAGACCGGCCGGGAGCTACTAGGATTTTTTGAAGCGACAGATTGCCCCAGACGAGCGAATCCCTGCCAGGAGACGCAGAGGTCCAGTTCCAGCCACAGTCCGCGCACCGCAGCACGGCTGCCGGCCCGTCCACCAGCAGCAAATGCGACCGGGTCCCGCTAACCTCCGAGACGCAGCTTGGCAGGAAGAAGTCTTTAGCCAAGCCTTCATGAAATAGCGAGCTGGGAGCTGAAGCCAACCTGGGACGGACCAGTCCCACCCCTCCCTTTGGACACTCCAGCAAGGAGCCTGGGGCCCGCCATAGCAGAGGGGTGACGTCATCGGAGGTCGGCCCACGGAATTCCTTCCCAGCAGAATCCACTTCAGCAGGTGTGTGACTCCCTCCCCATCCAGATACAAGTAGTCAGGACACTTCATGGACCTCTCAGGGGTCGTGTCTGTAGGGTAGCAGAGGGGATCCCCGACCCCCAACCCCCCATATCACCAGCGGTGACTCTCAAGGTCTTAGCCGCCAGTTTACCACAGCACTGGGGCTTAAATGGGACATGCGGTGGAGATGCAAGTGTAACTAGATCTCTGGGGAACCACTTCTGGTGAACAGGACCTGGCTGGCTGGCTGACAGGAGGAAGGGGGATAAGGGCTGGAGAAGTGAAACGGCTCTGGACTGACAAGTCTGAGAGACTACCAGGAGACGCCTTACAGGGATTGCTATGGGCAGGTAGAGAGCAGAAGCTCGGCTCGGAGGGCACAGCTCCACCTACTGGAAGAGAAGAAAATGGATCTCTAAGACTTCAATATTTTTTTCTTTTTTCTTCTTCTCTCTCTGTTCCTTTCTCCCCTTTTCCTTCTCTCTATCTTTCCCATTTTAAGTTTTATTTTTCTTTTCATTCTCCTCTAATCTATCTCTCTCTCTCTCCTTCTTTCCTTTTAAGAGCACCTTCATTCCCCTACCCCCCAACTTTCATCCCAAGCATTACATCTTCCATTACGTGTAACTGTCTAAATGCAAATAGGAGAATGTCTTGAGGCTGTCTATAGGGCTCCTAAATACCTAGCTACTACCAACACCTTGATCCAATTGCCTGTTAGTATCCACCTTCATTAGAGCAATCTTCTAAAGTAGTCAAGACATACTAACTCTCGTACCATCATAGCACCTAACCTAAACATATAGTCCTAAGAACAAACAACAAATCACTATATGCATACAGGATCCAGAAGACTTTTATGAATTGAATGAATCAGCTTTAAAGTACAATAAAGCCCAACATTTCTAGACATAATCTCCCACCACAAAGGAGAGACAACAGAGATATACAAAGCCAAAACAAATGTATAGGATAAAGCAGTTACAAAGCAGTCAAACAGAGCTGGAAAGTAACGTGAACAACATGAAGAAACAAGGGAAAAAAGGACTACAAACAATGCAGGACAATTTAAATCTACAGGAGGACCTAGAAGCATCAGAAACATGGACAGGGAAAGAAATCAAGGCATACCTAACTCAGATGGAATGGAATATTAGAGAAGACATGAGACAGCAAGTCCAAGCATTGAAAGTATATTTTGAAAACGAACTAAACAAACAAATTCAAACTGCAAAGAACGAGCTTTACCAGGAGATAGAGATTTTTAAAAAAACCAAACAGTAATCCTAGAAATGCAAGAAACCATAAACCAGATTAAAAACTCTAACGAGAATATTACAAATAGACTAGATCAAGTAGAAGTCAGAACATCAGATAATGAAGACAAAGTTTATCAACTTGAAAAGAATATAGTCTGCTGGTAGCAGGCCCGCCCTGGCCCCTGGAGACTCAACCCCCAGTTCTTTGTTATGCATGTCAATGTGGCCAGCTCACAAGGCCATGATGCGGGCTTGCGGTTCCCTGTTTATCTGCCTAGAGCATATGTGTCTCTCGGGAACATCTTGACCTGTTCGAGCCTCCTGATAGGGGACGGTGACGTGACGGTAACTCAAGGACACAGTTATTACTCTTCCCTCCTCACTTTTGAGTAATTTCCCGCAGTTGTTAAAAAGATATATAAGGGGAACAAATTTGGCAATAAAGCGCGCACATGCTCCCTCCTGGATGAAGAACCTTGGTGTCCTGTGTATTTTTTAACCCCGCCGTCCCTCGCCAGACTCGGCTCCATTAGCCGGACGCGGCAAGTCAACACAGAAAAGATGCTTAAATCTCACGAGCAATCTATCCAAGAGATATGGGATCTCATAAAAAAACCAAATCTGAAAGTCATTGGGATAGAAGAAGGCACAGAGGATCAAACCAAAGGAATGGACAACTTATTAAATGAAATAATCCTAGAAAACTTCCCAGAGATGAAAGATGGGATGGATTGCCAAATCCTGGAAGCCTACAGGACCCCAAACATCCAAAACCATAATAGACCAACTCCAAGACATATAATTATGAAGATAGCTAACATACAGAACAAGGAGAGAGTATTAAAAGCTACGAGGCAAAGGAGGCAGATTACATTCAGGGGTAAACCAATTAGGTTAACAACTGATTTTTCATCACAGACTTTGAAAGCAAGAAGATCCTGGAACAACNGCAAAACAACAGCAAATGTAGTAGAAGACAAGAAATAATTAAAATTAGAGCAGAAATCAACGAAATTGAAACAAAAAAAACCATTGAAAAAATTGAAAAAACTAAAAGTTGGTTCTTTGAAAAAATGAATAAGATTGACAGGCCCTTAGCCATGCTAATGAAGAGAAGAAGAGAGAGAACTCAAATTACTAACATACGGGATGAAAAAGGCAATATCAAACAGATACTACAGAAATACAGAAGATAATTAGAAAGTATTTTGAAACCCTATATTCCAATAAAATAGAAGATAATGAAGATATCGATAAATTTCTTAAGTCATACGATCTACCCAGATTGAGTCAGGAAGACACACATAATTTAAACAGACCAATAACAAAAGAAGAAATAGAAGAAGCCATCAAAAGATGTGATTTCTCAGACAGAACCCTCTGAGCTCTGCAGCAGAAACAAGCCCCCTCCTGATGTAATTTAAAAGAATAGCCTTCCAATTTTCTCATCTCTTTGCTGGATACACCTTATCCAAGGACAGGATAAGCCAATGTTTGGTTAAATAGTTCAGAGGTTAATTCTCAACAGATGTGAGAACTTTTTTTTCTTATATTCTCCCACTCTTAGAGGGAATCTGGTCACCTCTTCTTGCTGGATTCACAAGGCTAGAAGAGAAGGATGGGGGAGGAAGGGGGATTTTCCCATCATGCCCACTGAGGGAGTCCATTCTCCCCAGCCACTGTCAGCCCCTCAGAGTCTCAGGCTGTGTCTGGAGCCTTCAGAGGACTATGCTTTGGGCAGGGTCCACCAGGCCTGCCTGCCTTCAGAAAGGAACACTGTCTGCCCTGTGAGGTAAACATATGGAGCTTACAGAAAAGAAAATTAAACAGAAGAAAAAAAATACAAGTAAGAATCTCAAATTCTCAATTCTCTGTGCTTTGGGAAAATTATTATTTTATAATTTTAGGTTTCATTTTTGAAATTTCATTTTTGAAATTTCATTTTTGAAAATTTTCATTTTTCATTTTAGCCCTAGCATAAAACCTAGGGCTCTAAACCACTGAGCAACACTCTCAGCCATTTTTTAAAAATTTTGTATAGAGACACAGTCTCACTGCATTGCTTATGGCCTTGCTTTGTTGCTGAGGCTGGTGTTGAACTTGCAATCCTCCTGCCTCAGCCTCTGAGCCACTAGGATTACAGGTGTGTGCCACCACACCTGCTGGGCAAATTATTGAGTAAGGTTTCAGGGAGCTACTCATCAGTTGGATATATTAATTTACATGGTAGGGCTGTTGAAGAGATTTAGAATTCTTCTGGGAAACTGGATGTTCACATGCTTTGAGTTCCACCCCCAATTGCTGGCCTGTGCCAAAGAGAAACAATTATATTGCCTGTGAAGTGATCTGGCCTTCCTTGTCATAATCTAGTGATCAACTTTGCATCAAAAGTCATAGGGTGCCCACATAAGGTGCTTCCTGATGAGATGCTGCATGGAGTGCCCCACATGGCCCCAAAACATCCTTGACCAAAATGTTTCACCTAACTAGATGACAAGGTCAGAGGAAGAGGGAGGGAGTTAAATAAGACAAGAAAACAAAGCGCAATTTCTAAAGAAAAACTGGTCCAGTGTCTCCTCAAAAGTCAATGTCAAGAGAAGTGGGAGGGAAAGAGGGGGGTATGGGACAAGCAGAAATGGTGGAATGTGATAGATATCAGTATCTAAAGTACATGTATGAAGACATGAATTGGTGTCAACATTTTTTATACACAACCAGAGATATGAAAAATTGTGCTGGGTATGTGTAATAAGAATTGTATTGCATTCCACTGTCATTTATTTATTTATTTATTTAACAATACTTTTATTTTATTTGTTTATTTATTTATTTATTTATTTATTTTTATGCGGTGTCTGGGAATCGAACCCAGTGACTTGGCATGCTAGGCAAGTGTTCTACCACTGAGCCACAACCCTGGCCACTATTTTTTTTTTTAAAAAAATGATTAATAAAAGTCAATGTCAAGAAAATAAAGTGGTGGGCATGAGGAGAGGTTGTTTTATATAAAAGAAGTTTGAAAGACAAGACCATTAAGTATAATCTTCAGTTCTTGTTAGAATTATATGGTTTTCTTTTATTGAGGTGTAATTCATATAACATACAATCAACCTTTTTTTTTCTTTTCTTTTTCTTTTTTTAAATTTTTACTTTTGGTACCAGAGCTTAAACATAGAGGCTCTTAACCACTGAGCCACATTGCCAGCCAATTTTATTTTTATCTGCAGACAGGGTCTGGCTGAATTGCTAAAGGCCTCACTAACTTGCTTAGATTAGTCTTGAACTTGCAATCTTCCTGCCTCAGTCTCCAGATGTGCTGGGGTTATAAACATGTGCCACCACACCCAGTTACAAGGAACCATTTTAAAGTGAACAAATGGATGGTGTTTATTGCATTCAAATGTTTTATAACTACAATCTCTCTCTATTTGCAAACTTCTTCATCATTTCTGAACATCTCATATCCCTTAAATAATGACTCCCTCTTTCCTCTTCCTGTGCAATCACTAATCTGAAATTCATGACCTAATTTTGTTTGTTTTTGTTTTTATTCATTTGTTTGTCTGTGCTGGCAATCCAATCCAAGGCTTTTTGTATATTAGGCAAGTACTTTGCCATCAAGTGCCGCAGTCCGGCTGCAGCAAAATAACCAGGGGGTGACGAGCAACTTGTGTACATTGATACAGCAGGAGTGGGAGCTGTTTATTGTAAGACAGGAGGGGTATATATACATTCCACACAGCTTATCTTAATTAACATAAACTAGATACATCAGTCAACCAATAAGGAATCTCCACACTTAATGGCTCACTGGCGTTACTTCATAAACCACTCCCTCTGGCAAAATGCCAGGCGCCATCCTGACTTGTTTACAGACCTTAACAATCAAGCTACACCCTCAGACTTTTTTTAATGAAGTTTCTATAAATTTCAGAATATGTTTACCATGTGTTTTTAATATGTACTCCTGGATGTCTACTTTAGAGAAAGAAAAACTTACCTTCAAATAAAAACCTGTAAACAAATGTTGATTTCATCTGAATAAATAATTGCCAAAAGCTGTAAACAACCCAAATTTCCTCTAGAAGGAAGATGAAAAACAAAACAAAACAAAACAAAAGACAAACAAACAAAAAACTATGACACCTCCATAAAACAAAATAACATTCAACAATAAAAAGGAATCAAACTGGGTGCAGTGGTGCAAACCTATAATCCCACAGCTCAGGAGGCTAAGGCAGAAGGATGGCAAATTCAAAGCCAGCCTCAGCAATAGTGAGGGCTGAGCAACTCAGTGAGACCCTGTCTCTAAATAAAATACCAAATAGGGCTGGAGACATGGCTCAGTGGTTGAGTGCCCCTGAGTTCAATTCCCAGTAAAAAAAATTAAAAAATAAATAAAAAGGAATGAGCTACTGATACAAACAACTTGGATTAAGCTCAAAATTTTTATTTCTGCCTTTGCCTGAGTGAGAGATTTACATCTCCATGCAACTTTATTTCTGGCAAGGGTGACACCTGGCAGCTTAGGAGAGAAGATAATTTAGTAAAGAAGCATGACTGGGCAGGTCTGTCCAGCATCAGCCATTCATTGCATAAGGTGAAGAACTGTCTGAGTTTGATGCTATAACAGTCTCTGCCATCCAGGGATGCAAAATATTGTCATAAGGAGACATCAAGGCTATAACATGAGCAAACAGAATGAAAATGACACAGTAGAGATGTAAGTGCTCTGGAGGTCAGAGGAGGAGGGCATATCCACAGAGGGACTAGGAGGGGCCTCAGAGTAGTGGTGGAAGTCCAGACAGGTTTGAAAGAGCAACTAGGATTTCAACAGACAGATGTGAGTGGGGCCCTTTGTTTGAGTCCACCAGCTCAGCAAAGATGTGTGTAAATAGAACAATGGTGTTTAAAGACTTGTGAACAGTGAGGCAGAAGCAACATAGTGGGCCCACCTTGTACCAGGCTCCCAAGGGATAAGAAAAGATGTGACCAAGAAGTCCATTTGAGTTTGAAATGGAAAGGAACTACTATTAATTGAGTATTTACAGTGTGCCAGGGACTTGATAGTTGTTATCATAACTTTACAGCCAGGAGACTGAGACTCTGGAGAGATTGAAAAATGAAAACCATAGTGGAAATAACTGCAAATTCAAATTGCAAACCTCACCTTCTTTCTCCCACTCCTTACTGGCTAGCAGGGAGGATTGTTGGGGAGACCACTGCAGAAGCCACTGTACCAATCCAAGCAATAGGTAATGAGGGCCAGGAAGAGGAAGATGGCTTTGGAAATGGAAAGAAGGACATACAGAAGTATTCAAAAAGGCCAATGGATGTGGCAAAGGAAATAGATGCCCAGGAGGAGTCTAATTAATGCCCAGTTTTGAAGCCCGGACTCAGAAGATGATGGGAATGTTTAACAGGAAGAAAGCAAGTCTGGAGAAGGGCCTGGTTTAGACGAAGAAGGATAATCCCAGTTTGATAGTTACTATGAGATGTGACAGGCTCCATTTCAGATGTAGAAGATATCTGTACAGAAGTGAGAGCTGAAGGCTTTGAATAAATGGCTAAGGTGAAGGAACATGGAAGGATGAGCAGACAGCTTTAGACAATGCCCTTCTCTAGGTGGAGGATAGATACTGTACTAGGGGAGGAAAGGGAGAGGGAACTGAATCACAGTAACCAGCCTGAAAGGCAGGAGAGAATTTCAAGGCACTGACCCAAAATTTTACGAGTCCAGCAGTCCTAGTGCTAGTGGCCTCAAGATGTACCACAGAGCATATTGGGCATCCTGGATCATGGGGCAGGGGCCTGGGACACACTCCAGCCTGAGAGGCGGAGAAGCCAAGGGGAAGGTAAAGATGAGGAAAGAGACTGCCTGGGGCAAGGCCCAGGTCAAAGTTGACTCTGTTCATTGGTGATGGGGATGCAGGAGCAGAGCAGACTGGGAAAATGAAAATGCCCCAGAGAAAAATAGACAATGTGGCTAAAGCTCAGAGCTGGAAGTAGAGAAAAAAAATAAAAGTGGCCTTGCTTTTCTTCCTTTCACACCTACAGAAAACCTGTTTTTGTATTTATTTGCCTCTTCTTAAAGAGTTACTTTAAGAAGAGGCAAATAAATATATGTTACCAGGCATACCTCCAAATTGGAACAGAACCACAAGTCACAGTGAATAACTTTGGGGGGAAAAAAAAACTTTATAATCATGTCTTCACTTTCATGGTGAGGTTATTTTTTGTACAGAAGTTTTTTCAAGTCCATTTTTTTTCTTTTTCTTTTTTGGAAGCATAACTAAAACTCCACAGCTAAATTTTATTTATAAATATGTTTTTGAATTTTTCTTAATTTATTATAATTTTAACTCTTATATTCTAGTGTAAGATACATTCATGTTAAATATTGTGCATAATCTCATGTAAAATCTGATAACATTACTTGAAACATAAATATGCATTTATATCAATCTTGCTCAAGGAAGAGTCTACTTATTCTATATTTATTTTATTTTTTCTGACAAAATTGTCAAAATTAAATTTATCAGAGGTGTGGAATTTACTAATAGACTTCCAATTTTTTTCCCATTGTTATATTGTCTGATTTTATTTATATATACTATCTAAATATTTAAATAATTATTATGATTAATGTGATAGAATATGTCAATTTCAGTAAGGTACACTATGTAACAACAGAAAAATTTTACTTAATTTTATGAGACATGAACAAGAACAACTAATGAGAAAAATTGAAGCACAACATTTTTAAGGAAAATAAGACAAAACAAAACAAAACAAAAACCTTTTTTTTCTTGTACCTGGGATTGAAACAAGGGGTACTGCATCACTGATCCACATCCCCATATATTTTTATATTTATTTAGAGACAAAACTTCTCAAGGTTGCTTATAAATGGTGCATTTTTACACTGGAGTGTGAGAGCCTAACAAGAAAATTATTTGTGCTATGGGCTCAATCAGCTTCTCAGTAAGGAGGATTAACTGCCCTCTAGCCAAGGTTAGAACTGGAACAGATAATTCTATAAAGATGAAATATTGTTCACCTGCATTATTAGTAATTATTCTCACTTATTAACATAAGTGTTAGTAACCAGAAAACATTAGGATTACATCAGATTTCTCTTAGAATTGATTTTTATTTAAATTATTATTTGTTTTCCTTTCATTTATATTCATGTTTTTTTCACTATAACTCACATTTGGCTTTCTCTCCATTAGATATTTAGAATAATTCTTGAAATTAAATGTAACATGGTGCTTTATCAATGCATATATATCATAATCATGGAAAGTACTTTCCATTTATGTCTTTTAGAAATCTTTTTTATATTGACACAAGTTCCATGTAACTTCATGTTCTTATATAGAAAAGCCCAGATAACAATCTCATCAGGGAGTTCTAGTGTATCCTTTGGTATCTTGTTTAAAAGTGCTTTGTACACAAGTGAGAGTACACTCTCTATTATGGGTTTTCAAATTTTCATTTTTAAGACTTTTGGGATGCAGATGAAGTGTTCTCTTTCTAGCATTTTCATAGAATATTTTATCACCATGCCTGTGGAATGCATTGTAGTATTTTCATATTCTCACATGGCAAGAAATTAAAAATGTATTGTTGATTAAGTGTTTTCTAAATTGAGACATCAGCCATTACTAAAAATTATCCCAAGTCCTTTCTAAAAGCTTCAGAAGTACACTCTTGAGTATTATGTTTCCACTGGTGATGTACACAATATGGACACAGATCCTGCTTTTTTGGTATGTTTTTAATCAAAACCTCAGAGAGTAAGAAAATTTGCATGTAGTATGCGGTCTAGTGGAAATGTTTAGAATTTGGAATTATGCATAGTTGATTCTGAATTCTACCTTGTCTGGTTAATAGCTGTGGATATTTGAACACATTTCTTTTTTTCAAACCACTATATATGTTTCATGTATAAAATAGGATAGAATGATATAGAGTGCATGATATCAGCAATTCTTCCTTCTTTCCTGTATTTATAAACAAGAAATTGTGCTTTTTATCTTTACTTATTAAAATGCAGAATCAGTTTCCAAGTCCTTAGATCTAATTTTTTTTTTTATTTTCTTCTTTGGGGGGGTAGGGGTGGGGTTGAGTGCCAGGGACTTAAGTCAGCAGCACTTGGCTACTGAGCCACATCCCCAGCCCTATTATGTCATTTATTAGAGACAAGGTCTCACTGAGTTTCTTAGTTCCTCAACATTGTTGAGGCTCATTTTTAACAATCCTTCTGCCTAAGACTCCTGAGCCACTTGGATTACAGTCATGCACCACTGTGCCTGGCATTTTTTTATTTATTGTGGCTTATATGAACCTGTAAAGATGAAAGTGAATAGTATGGTACCTACAATCAATTTGGAAAGCAGATGGAGATTCCTTGGAAAACTGGGAATGGAACCACCATTTGACCCAGCTATTCCACTTCTTGGAATATACTCAAAAGACCTAAAAATGGCATTCTACAGGACACAGCCACATCAGTGTTCACAATAGCACAATTCACAATAGCTAGACTGTGGAGCCAACCTAGATGCCCTTCAATGGATAAATGGATTAAAAAAATGTGGCATTTATACACAATGGACTATTACTCAGCACTAAAAAATAACAAGATCATGGCATTTACAGGGAAATGGATGGCACTAGAGCAGATTATGCTAAGTGGAGTTAGCCAGTCCCAAAAAAACAAATGCCGAATGTTTCTTTGATATAAGGGAGGTGACTCAAAATAGAGTAGAGAGGAAGAGCATGAGAAGGAAATTACCTCTAGATAAGGAAGAGAGGTGGGAGGTAAAGGGAGGGACAAGGGGAATTGCATGGAAGAGGAAAGGAGACCCCCTTTGTTATACAGAATTCAGGTATGATAATGTGAGAAAAAAAAAGAAGTGGGTCACATTAGATTGGGTAGAGAGAAGTGATGGGAGGGGAGAGGAAGGGGGAAATGGAAGGACAGCAGAATAAAATAGACATTATTATTGCCGTGAGTATATATGTGACTGCATGACGAATGTAATTCTGCAACCTGTACACTCAGAAAAATTAGAAATTGTATCGCATCTGATTAAAATGTATGATATGTCAAGATCATTGTAGTGTCATGTGTAACTAATTAAAACAAAAAAAAGTGTATTACACACCTCTTATATGGGATGCAGGTGTCCATGCTCTTTGACTAACAGAAGCCAGAGGAGCCATAACTCTCAAAATTGAAATATGACCACTATTAACTAAGATGTGCTGGTGGCTTAAAATAGAAGGAGATGTGAGGATGTACTTCTAAATACTTATATATTCTTCATCAGAAATTTTATATTTGTCACATAATAATAGTACTCTTGATAGATTGATTATAATAAATTTCAATTATGTCTTTTATTTATTTTTTATTGTGTATACTAAAAAAGTTAAAACTACCCCTGTGCCTAACATATTATTTATATTGGACATTAGGGGAATGCTTCCTAGTTGAGAGCTCAAACTGCCTTTTCAGAAAGCAGATCAGAAAAGTTAAATGAAAAACAAAAATTGTCCATTGTATGGTTTCCAATAATGAACAACATGTATACATATAATTAATACAGTGATATTATCCTATATAAAAGGCTAAATTTAAAGATCCTGTTGCCAGGCTAGACTCCATCATTTTAGGAAAAACTTGCCTTTAAAAAAAGCTGCTTCTGTACTCCATTGTCATCACCTTAAACAAACAAACAAAAAAAAGTAGAGTAAATGCACCCAAGAATCTGCCCATCTTTACTAATTATAGCCTCCTTCATTCCTGAAGTTGATGCCATCTTCTATCATTTGGATAGAAGGCTAAGTGGACACAGACTACAAGGGCAGCAGTTTCCAATCAGGTGCTCATGGTGATAATTGTTCAATACAACCTATGATCAGTACAAAAGGTATGGCTTAAACTATCTGATCGAGTTTTTGTTTCTGGAGCTTGCTGTTCTTTCAGATACATTTCTAGGCTTCCTTCTCAATTCGCAGCTAACCCAGGTTCTGCTTTCACCCAGATGATGAAAAATCTATAGGGAGAATGCAAGGCACCCTGAAAGCCAGGCAATAGTGACTGTGCATGGTTTTGAGACTGTATCTATACACTAGAAAGGAAGACCATTTGAAATAATTTCAAACAGCAATTGCTATGGCGGGAAGTGGTTTTGGTAGATGTGAACAGCCAAGCAAAATCTCTAGTACATGCAAAAATAAATCCTCCTATGGAGAAGTTTATTCTCAAGTCTCTTCTGGCCAATTTAGTGGGAAATACAGCAGCAGCTGTAAATCCAGACATTCTGTCCTATCCAATCATGGTATCTTCAGGTGTGGCCTGAAGGCCTGAAGCGTATGTGTACAGCTTTGTTCTGGAAGCCTGGCATCTCAGATATTGTAGTACTAATTGGCTTGATCATCAGGAAAGGATTCAAAATCCAGATGTAATTTTTTTTTTCCTCTGAATTAAAGTGTTGTTGGCATATAGGTGACCGAGTTGTTTTTTTTCTCCTGAGCTTTCTATATTTCTGGGAAGCAGGACCTTAAATTCAGAATGCTGGACTTTTTCTTTACTGTTATCTTTTTAAGGTCTCACAATGTAATCCTCTATTTTTATTTTTCTGTTCACATTCCCAAATGACAACTTTATTATGCCACAACATAATAAACTGTTTCTCATATTTCAAAAAGACACATTATTTCATAACTATTATTCTCTAACACTAGATGGCCCTGTTTTTATAATATTCATTTTATTTTTTAGTTATAGGTTTGGACACAGTATCTTTATTTTATTTTTATGCAGAGCTAATGATCAAACCAAGTGTCTCACATACACTAGGTGAATGCGCTACCTCTGAGCCATAACCCAAGTCTTAGGCAGCACTGTATATGTGATTTTTATCATCTTATTTGTGAGAATTTAATATGAGAAGAAGAGAGAGAGAGAGAGAGAGAGAGAGAGAGAGAAAGAGAAGAATAACTTGATACTTTGTAATAATATGCTCGTTCTTGTCCTCTCTTTTTCTTCCATAGACACAGATCCCTTACTGGAATATATTTATGTGGGGATTCGCCATTGGAAACTTCACAGGATGTTATGTCCTCATGTCACATACTTTCTCTTTTTTTTTATTTTTTATTGTTGGTTGTTCAAAACATTACATAGTTCTTGATATATCATCTTTCACACTTTGCTTCAAGTGGGTACATACTTTCTCTTGAGTCAGTGGTTTCTGAGGTATCCACAGCTATCATGTCTATATAGTTTTGAAGTGTATAGCCCATTTGAATATCTGTGTCCTCTCTTCCCAAGAGGAAGCAGTCTGAAATATAGTATAAAGATTATCTGGGGAGTATTTGGATGCCCTGCACCTGAAAGAAATCTCCTGAGACACCCTGAACTCAAGGCTTTTTTTTTTCTTTGACTATTGGCAATACCACTTCATGATAATGGGAATGCAGTAATTTCTTTGACTTATTCATTTTAACTCCTTGAATATATACCCAGAATTAATTTGACCATGTTATATGTTAGTTCTGCTTCAAAAAGTTCAAGGAGTTTACATTAATTTCACAGATGACTTTCCTAAACTTACATTTTTCACTAACAGTGTGCAAGGGTTTCCTTTTTCCCATATCCATGGTTTTTTTGACTCATTTTTTATTAGATTATTGAAAAAATTATGATCTCTCTTTTTGGGGATAGGCACTGGGGATTGAACTCAGGGGCACTCAACCACTGAGCAACATCTCCAATGCTATTTTGTATTTTATTTAGAGATAAGGTCTCACAGAATTGCTTAGTGCCTCACTTTTTCTAAGGCTGGGCATTGAACTCAAGGTTCTCCTTCGTCAACTTTCCAAGCTGCTGTGATTACAGGCATGTAGCCACCATGCCTGGTGATAAAAGCTATTCTAACACCTGTGCTAAGAATACAAGTGTCTACTGTTTGACTTGTGCATCAAATCTGTCATGGGACATTAAAGAGTCCATTCTGTCAAGTAGCCACAGAGAGAATGTGTGGAAATAATTTTTGGGAATTAAAAAAAATATATGTGCTTTCTAACCCCTTCTCTGAACTACTGCTTGGAATTTTAACAGCCCATTGAGATGATTGCAAACCAATGGAAAACTAATAGTTTGTGATCTGGGGGGAGATTTGTCTAAGATTAGAAAGCTTTATTCCCAGAACTTGAGCATTTATAATGGCTTTCTATTTGGTGTGCTCCTGCCTAAGCCTCCTATCTTTCTTTGGCAGGTTCTTTCTTTCTTTCTTCCTTTCTTTCTTTCTTTCTTTCTTTCTTTCTTTCTTTCTTTCTTTCTTTCTTTCTTTCTTATATATTTGAGGTAATTAGTTTCTTCCATTGATTGGAAGATGTTAAGTGATTCTAACAGTAAGTGAAGAATAATTTTCCTGCTGAGACAAAATTGGCTCTCGTGGAATTTTTAGAGGGGCAAGCTGGAGACTGGAGCTCTTTGTGTGCTGAACACCCATAAATGCATAAACCAAATTATTTGTGATTCAACTTCTCTGTCCTTATCCCAGGGTTTCAAGACCATGGATGACCTGGCACATGGATAACTATCAAATTTTTTGTGTTGTTAGCACTTATGAATGTGAAATTCCTTTTTCAGCACAAGCAAAATTAATATCTAAAGCACAGAAAACTATTTGAAGGTAGGGTATTATGTATATATGGTCCCAATCTTCCCCTTATCAGGGTGAAACTTGCTGTTGATAATTATTTTCCAATTACATAGCACATTGCCTAAGGCTGGTCTGAGACCAAAGTCTACCATAGCTTTTTAAAATCATCAAGTGGCAGATATTTTCACAGTTTATATAAATCTCTCAATTTTTTTTTACTTTTGAGGAACTTGAAACATAATATTTGCATTTAATGTAAACATGAATGGAGAGACAGTCAGAAACTCTTATTTATTTATGTTCCAAACATTGACCTCACTTAAGATATACCTTCTATAGTTGGGCTGAAACTTTAACCCAGTGCTTTGCAGGTTGTATACATAAACTATACCAGTGAATTCTGTCCCCTAGTTGATCATTCTTTAGATTTTACCATGTCAACCATTCACATGTGATGGTTTTCTTGAGGTGTTTAAATTTATTTTGGCCTTTCAATTTCTATTAAATATACATAAAGTTTTACTTACATATACATTAATCTATGGACTTTGGTTTGTATTATGATTCTTTGGTTTTCATTTTAGTACAATAAGTTTTTCTTTTAATTCAAAATTTTGCAGCTAATTTCATGTATAACATTACAGATGAATTTTAAATTTTTTGGTCTGGCCGCTTCTTCCATTAAAAGTAAAATATACTACCATTTAAATAAGGTGATATTGTAGATTTAGAGGGAATTTTACATCTTGGTAATGATGACTGTTATCAACTAAACAATGGTGTGTATGGTCAAGTCTTTTATGTTCTTTTTTCTATTTTTATTTTATCAAACTACCTGTTTTTAAATATGTATGCATGCAAAATATCATATGTATGTTACATCTACATAAAATTATGTGATGACTTATGTATTTGTCAAACTGGATGTATTATGATAAAAATGCATTCTGGAAATTATTTTTCTCACCCTAATCCCTTTATCTTTCTCAACCTATTCTCCTTATATCTTTCTCAATGTAATTTGCCTTTTCTGCATGTCTTGAATTTTATCTGTTTGAATAAATACCACCATATCCTTATATGTTATTATGTTTCAGATATGCAGTAATTTTTATAAGCATATGCTTCTGCTGGGAAATGAAGACATGTTCTCAATAGCCAGCTTCTTTATAGAATTAGCAACTTTTACTCTCTGTTTTGTTCTTGAGAATTTATTTGCTTCATGTGTTTACTGATACTATTTAATTCTGTCTCACAGATAAGATTTTATTTGCCATTTTCAAATTTCTAAAGCTTTTATAATTATTTTATAATTATTGAACACTTATGTTTCCTTTTAAAAGGTGGCTATTGAAGTCTTTTCCCTTTTATTGGTATGAGGAATAAAATCAGAGCCATTTAACCACTGAACAACATACTACATCTTCTTTTTTAACATTTTTTTTATATATGGTCTCACTTAATTGCTTAGGGCCTCAGTATATTGCTGAGACTGTGTAAGAACTCACAATTCTCCTTCCTGAATATCCTGAGCTGCTATGAATATAGGATTGTGCCACCATGAATAGCTCTTACCTTTTTTTTTTTTTTGAGTTTCTGATTTTTACGTTCTTTTTATTTTTAATCTACTTTTTTGGTAACCATTTTTAAAATCAGGGATGCTTAACTACTCTGCAACATTCCCTGCTCTTTATATTTTATTTTTTTGAGACAGGGTCTCTAATTTGCTTATGGTCTGGATGAGTTGCTAAGACTAGATTTAAACTTGAAATCTTCTTGCCTTAGCTTTGTTTCCTCCTTTTTCATATGTCAGGCATACATTTTGTCATATGTGAAGCAATTATTTTTTTCCCCAAATTGTTACTTCAGTTTGTACTCTTTAATGGTATGATATCATACATATAAATTGCATTTAAATTTTTTTACATTTAGTTATAAAGGTATCATTTAACTTTAAAAACAAAGAACTATACTTCTGTCTTTTAATATTATTATTATTTTATTATTTTAGATGATTAAATAAAGGTATGCCATACTAGTCAGGCAAATTTAGAGTCCTTTCTAAAATTTTTTTTGAGTAAGCAGCACACATATTCATAAACACAGGCACATGAACACATGCACACACCACCATACACACTTGAACATATGCACAACCCATGCACACAGTCATGAACATGAACACTCACAAACACACTCATGAACACATATACATGAACATTGGGACAAAATCATATATATTCACACACATCTTGGACACATGCATATGAAATATGCACAGTCACACAAACACAAACTAATAAGAACATGCACTTGAACACATGAATGCATAATCAGAAAAAAACTCACTGAGAAATGCAGAACTCAGGTCATAATATTTCCATCTAAACCTTTGCACTAAAAGGGGCCACCAATCTTATCTTGCCAAGCTTTGAAGCTATCCTTAGGTTGACCCCAACAGCACCCCATCTACCCACTTCCACATCTCCATAAACCCAACCAAGCTCATCTAACATAGCTTTGAAGCTATATCCTTGGGGTGACCACAGAAGGACACTACCTCCACACTTTCTTTTATTGTCTGCCTGAGGAAAGCTAAGGACTGCCAGAGAACCAACCATGCCCTAAGCAACTCCTGTCCATGAGCCTCTGACCTCCCTCTTTAAGACCATATTAAGTGGACTAAGACTGGAATATGTGTGGCTTGGGAAGGCCTTACTCAGAGTGAGAGTAATTCCTCTCAAATACAACCATACAGAAGAAAAAAACCATCTGCAGTCTATGCAGGCATAGTCATAGACTCAACTACCTGCACCACTGGTCTGGACACACCCACACCAATGATCACTTTATCTTTTTGCACATCACCGACTTCCAAACTCACATGCTTGATCTCCCTTGCTCTCCCTTTGAAAAATCCCAAATCACCTCTGCACAGGTGAAAAGAAAGCTCACCTCCTTCTTCTACCATAAATAGTTACTGAATAAAATGTCTTCCCACTCCATAATCTTTTGTCTGGCTATTTATCTTTGACATCACTGAAAGTGGAAATTCAGAAAAAGAGAAAAGGAAGTAAACTAAAGACAGGAGAAAATTTGAGTTTGGAGTCCTTCTTAAGATGCTAATACTTGAGCAGGCCAAGCACTTCTGTAGCCTGGTGATAGGCAACAGCAAAGGCACAAAATACCAGGTCCTGGGTGGCCATTTACACCTGCACAGAGCACCTGACTGGTCATGTGCCCTTGGGCCAAAAGGCCAAAACAGAAGCCACCAAAAAGCCTCCTGTAAATATTATCTTTAAGGTAGAGTGACAACCAGGGAATGGTCTCAAGGTCATGGGTTTTAAGAAAAGAAGATAAATGCCAGCACATGAAGACCAGCTGAGGTGAAGAAAACATTTTACACTGCCTTGTACTCACCTGTGTTTCCTCTTCTACAGAAATGCTATATTTGCACCTGAGTCATATAAGAGTTTACTACATACAGTTCTCAATACTGTTTAAGTATATTAACACTTAGAAAATAAGCCACTAAAGCATGAATAAAAGCAAGTGATAAGGTGGCATCAGACCTTCCCCTAAGGACCCAGTGTGGCTCAGGGCCTGGGAGCCCTGGAGCATTCTCTGTACCATTCTAAGAGTGTGTCTCAGAGTCTCCCCTTTCTATTTCCTGGATTTCTCCCTGGAAACATGCAATCAACAACAACAATATGCTGTGATGATGAACCTTAGGGTCTCAATAATAAGCACTGCAAAAGTATAACCTAAGGCAGTCAAGGACACCACCAGCTTCCTTCTCTGCCCACGGGCACATTGCACAGCTATTGCCTCCATCTTTCTTTCTTTGCTTCAGGCTGACCTCAGTTCCAAGCTACAGAAGCTTCTACAGAGACAGGGGCCCAGGGAAAGTTCTTCTCTCCAAGAACCTCATGGGTGAAGTTAACTCTCAATGGTTTAGTGGTGCATAGGATCATCTACCCCAAACCTTCCCCAAACATACCCCTTAGCCCAAGCCCTAATTCTAACACTGCCACTGTCCACACATAGAGCTTAACCATCCCCCGCACCAACAGGAACTTAAACTCTAATAATCGGATGTTACTTCTCTAGTCCTAGACCAACCCCGCAAACCTTATCCTTAATCCTACCCAAACCTAACCCTCACTTTCCCTGTGAGTCCTTTGTGATGGGGTGGCTTCCCTTTAATGCCAGGCTCCCTGAAGAGGCTCTGTGGCCACCACAAGGTCTAGAGAGAGGGCTTCAGACCCTGGGCTCTAATGTCTTCAGCCTCCCCACCCAGGCAGTGTTCCCATCCTGGATGCCTGGAGCCTTTCCCTCCTCAGTGTCAGTGGGGTCATGCTTGCCTACAGCTCTCTGAAAGGCCCAGGGCTGTAGGCCACCTCAGAGCCAGCTTAATCTAAATGAAATACAGCTCTTTTCCTGCTCTGTCTGCCTCACTCTTTCCATTAACTGGCTTTGTTACACTTCACCATGCCCAGTTGTGGCAGGGCAATGAAATGGGGCTGGGGTATGCACCTGAGGGCTAGCACACTGGGACTTTCCAGGATTCCAGTTTTAGGCCTTTTAACTTAATTAACTGTCACTGACTATTCCTCCCACTTGGTCTCATAGAAGATAATAGAGGAGAAAATTCACTGCTTTGCATGGCATTTCTATCATTCTGTGCTATTTAGAAATAATTCAGGATGAACATATAAAGACTAAACCCTGTAGCTGCATTCTATGGTGCTGGGAGGAACACACCCTATGTGGCAGAGGGAAGATCATCTTGTGGAGGTGGAGTCAAGAGCAGCAGTGGTGGACTGGTTGAAGTTGTCTGGTAACAGACACAGAGCCTGGCACTGCCAAGCTCAACAACATGATGAGGCCCAGGTGAAACACAAAAATACTGAGCAGCACAGACTCATCTTACCATGTTTTACACAAGAGCAGAAGCCAACAGCTACAGATTTTTCTGCAAATCTTCACTATAGTGCACCGGTCACCAAGTATCCCACTGCAAACTATGTGTCTTAATGTACCAACAGCTTGAAGCTCAGCGTGTAGACTCTGCCCATCCAAGAAGCCCACCTGAAGAAGCTCAGCGCTGTGTGTGGAGGATTGTGCAATATTTTGAAATTTCAAAATATTATCTACTTATCTTTCAACATTATATCAAACATTAATTTATCAATATTTTATTTATATCAAGTTTATAGAAAAATTGGAAAACACATCTGGTTTTCTTTGAAGCTATGTTATATCACATAAGTGATGGCAATATACACCTACTTCTAACCTATTTTACTACATTAATTCTGCTGCTACTGTTGTAAAGTTTTAAGATGGACAGCTCCAGACTTGGTCGTGTGTGGTGAAAGTGATACATTAAATTTGAACCTAATAGCTGGTCCCAGGAAATACCAGCACACACTGTGGGTATTAAAAGACTCCTGGGTTCCCCCTTACCTTTCTTTCTTTCTTTTTTTAAAATTAGAAGTCCTTAGTTGCTTCATTAAAATGGCACAAATTGGTCTGATAATCTGAGAACTTGTATCTGTAGGTGGACAGCTCTTGAAACTTATTCTTCAGCTGCTCAAGTGCCCTTTCTTAAAACATAGATATTTTTCTGAAATCCTGTTTTTTTTTTTTTTGCTTTTGTTGCTTATAGGATGAGAGGAGTTTAATTAGAAACATGTCTTATTTCTTTTGTTCAAAAAACAATTCATCTTTCTGGGCTTGAGACACTGAACAAGCATCTGCTGGCCTGGCTGAAGAAATCATGTTGCAAAAAACCCAATGTAAAACCTTACTGGGATCCTGTGACTGCAGAACATTTCTCACATGAGAGAAAGCCCTACACTGATGAGATTGTGTGGGACTGGGAACCCTGGAGCATTCTCTATATCATTGTGAGAGTGTGTCTCAGAGTTTCCTTTTTCTATTTCCTGAATTTCTCCCTGGAAACACCCAATCAAAAACAACAATATGCTGTGATAATGAGCCTTAGGACTCAGTTTTCTGGGACCACAGTTTTCTGGGGCCTGTCACCATAATGGTATATCCCTTCAGAGTGACAATAATGACTCCTGAAACACCCTCAGTGTGCAGTGGACTGCTGACCTTGCTTTTATCTCTTGTACTGACCAGGAGGACTGGTTGATTAATTTCTTCTACTCCTGCAGGTCTGAGATGCAGGCCAAGCTCATTCAAGCTGTAGCCTCACATAGGCTAGAATTTTCTACCTTCTTTTATTCTGTGAGGGTGAATGGTTAAAAGTTCTAAGAAATGTCTATATATATATATTTTGGAGCATTTAATGTTTCCATTTTTTTTAACTTTTCTTTCTTCCTCTGTGTTTTTGTTGTTTTTATTCCAGGCAATTTAAATACAAGTGAGTCTTAGAGATATATTTCCATGTTTATGACTTAGCACTAAGTCTTCAGAAAAAAAACGTTCTTGCTGCTGACATGAGGACACTGGCACCATCAGTGGTAGACAGCTCTCAGCTGGATATCTTTTGCTGATCTTGATCTTATGGATGTGATGTGCAATATGTGACAGTGCTGTGAGCTAAAGAGGTGTGGAGATGGGAGCACACACTAACATCACTGATGAGAACAAAGTGTAAGAAAACATACTGCTGTACTGATCTTTCACCAAAATACAAGAGTCCTGAGCCTTGATGCTACCAGAGGAAACTGCAGAGGACTAAGCAGATCCTCTGCAGGATGCTTGGAGACAAATAATCAGAAAGTGCTATCTCACATGCATGATGTGCTCCTAACACATCAGGTCACACAGGTCTGTAACAATAATCTGAGGAAGTGGCTCCCATGTGAGCTGCCACTCAGACCTGCATTGTTTGTGTGTTCTGCAGACATCTTGGAAACACTGGCCTCACAGACATCATTAGCATTGTGGGGATCAGAGCCCCAACTGAGGATTATGGTCTAGTGATATTTGTAGAGATTGTTTTTCATGGATTTGGTGCCATGTTTAGAATATGTATTCTTGAATGAAATGTGGCACAAGAGTGATTGAACACACACCTGAGATAAGAAGCTGATTTATTGTCAGGAGCCTGACAGGCTGCTCTGTGCAGAGAGAAAGAGAATAGTAGCAACTCACCATTTAATGTTACTTTTTATAGGCTGTAATCATGGAAGTGCATTAAGAGCAGATATAGTTATGACTGACATAACAAGCATCCCTTGATTTTGTGGAAATCAATTTTTTTTAAATTAGGAACAAAACAGTCAGTTTTCCTATATCTCAAAAGGGGGAATGAAGATATTGACACATCATTTATTATCTCAAGGAGAGAACAGAGAAACCAGCATTTCCCCATCTCAAAGGCTGGTAACTCATCTCCTGTCTCTCAATGAGAGAACAGAGAGACTAACAAGTTACCAGACAGGTAGGTTTAATCTTGGGCTTGTTTCTAGTTCTTGAGAATAAAAAAAAATTTATAAAGTGTGAGTGGGGGAAAGCAAGATGTAATTATGCCAACAATTGTCATCTATCTTTTCTGAACCACTTTTTAAAAAACCTTAGGATAATTCTGTAGTACCTTGCTTTTACTTTTGCTGAAAGCATATTACTCTTGATTTTATTTTAACACAGTGTTTACAAAAAAATTGTACATTATTTCTAAAGTGAACAAGATTTTAAGTCTTCTGACATTGTTCAATAAAAAAAATGTTTTTAGATAGAAAAGTCAGTTTATGATAATTTAGAGCATTGAAAAATTAGAACACTAATTGGATAATCTTATTATATGCAATTAATACTAAAGCTGATTTAAGAATGAATACTTTTTAAGAGCTGCCTTTGTACTCTCCAATTATTTCCTTTTATGCTTCATCTTTTTATAAGTTATTTCAATTGCATTGTAGGTTCATATGCTTAATAAAAATAAAATTTTACATGCTGTAAATAATTCTTAAAAAAATAAGAAACTGAAACTACCAATGATGTATAAAACAATATTGCTAAAATGCACAGAATCTTTTTTATAAGTTACAATTAGAGGCTGAAGTGTAGCTTTGTGGTAGTTCTTGGTCCAATTCCCTGAATTAAAACATGACAAATGATAAATTGTGCAGTGCTACTAGCATGGTGTTTGGCATCAAACTTGCCAAAGTCAGTAACAGGGACTTGAAATCTAGAGACTACTATGAATATTATTTTATGTGATTTACCAGTTAAAGCTTAGTTTTTCCTTCAGAAATTGTAAAAACTACTGTGAGATCTTTATCTTCATAGAATTTGGATTTTTATTTTCATAAGATTTGGATGAGGCTAGATTTCTCTTTTCAATTAAGTTTTGCTAATTTTTAAAAAGCAAAACCTTAAAAACTACATTATGCTTCACAAACACTTCAATAAGCAGGCTTTATTTTAAATGTCCTTAGAGGTCTTAAGCACATAAATAGATTATAAACATCAAAGATATGCCACTGGCCAGTAATTATGTTTAGTATTAAATATTTTTGTTTAGACTTCAATATCATTGTTAAAAGAAAGTTAAACAAAGGAGTTCAAGGAGTTAAAAAAAAAAAAAGATTCACAGTCTGGGAGTACCAGAGTAGGGGTGCAGGATCACACCACACTTTCAGATTGAAACTAAATGCAAGTACACAAATAGCCCAATTGATTACAAAGTCAGCTTCTTAGGTTTCTGTGGTAAGCCATTCTTATAGACCATGGCCGCCATTAGAAGATGGTGCCGGCTTCCACTGTGGCCTGTGATAAACAACTCCTTTTATGGAGAGTTGGCACGCAATCCCTTACCACCCTATGAGAGAGATCCACGTGGCGGCTTAGGATTGGGATGCGGGGGGCTTTATTAAGCTGTGCTTGGGCGTGTCGAGCAGCGGGCACTAGAAGATGATACATGACTCAAGGCCTGAATAAACTGCTGAAAGAAGAATCCTGTGTCGTGTTTTCCCTTGCCGGCGAGGGGTCGTGACAGGTTTCAGATGCTGTTTGTCTTTTTTGATCTTCCTGTCTTTATTGGCTGGAACTCACTGTTAGTCACGTAGCACTCTCCTAGCTAGAATTTCAGTCTTCTAAATAGTAAAATAGATGGCAAATGGAGGTTAATTTCTTTTTTTTTATTGATTTCAAAAATAAATTATAGTGAAATGTATTACAATTCTTATTACACAAATAAAGCAAAATTTTTCATATCTCTGGTTGTATATAAAGTATGTTGTCACCAATTTGTGTCTTCATACATGTATTTGGAAAATGATTTCTATCACATTCCACCATCTTTGCTAACCCCCTGCCCCTTCCCTTTCCCTTCCACCTCTTTGTCCTATCTAGAATTTATCTATTTCTTCCATGCTACCCCTCCCTACAGTACTATGAGTCAGTCTCCTTATATCAGAGAAAACATTTGACATTTGTATTTTGGGGATTGGCTAACTACACTTAGCATTGTCTTGTCCAATGTCATCCATTTACCTGAAAATGCCATGGTTTTATTCTCTTTTATTGCTGAGTAAAATTTTTTATATTTATCATGTGGGATTAGGCCCCAAAATCCTTAATAAGATTACTATAGCACAAGAATTAAAACCAAGAATCAATAAATGGGACAAAATAAAACTAAAGAGTCAGGGAGAGCTGGGCATGGGTAAGTTCAAAGTATGGGCAGGAATAACAAGGAAGTTTTTTAAACATCAAATTATGGTAAGGTCAAACAGAAATCTTAGTATTTTATAGTAAAACAGAAATAAACTTTGCATGACTTTGTGATGAGATGGCTTCCAATCTTAAGATGGAATCAGCTACAAAGAAGTCCCAAGAGAAGATGGTAAAGTGCTACTCATGCACCCATGAAAGGAGGTGGTGGAGGACTACACAGAAAGCTGTGAGATGAAGTGGTGGAGGGCAAAGTGGAAAGATGAAAAGAGACTTTGAAGGGCTATACAGCTAGAGATGAATGTTTCTGGTGGAGTGTCAAACAGGAGAAAATGAGCAGAGAAGGTTGAAGAAAATACAGGGTTGGTAAAAGGAGGGAGTGGAGGGTACACCAGAGGACAAAAGGGATGTGTTACAGGGGTACACAAGAATATGTGAGAGAAGGGGAGTAGCACTACAGAGCAGGTCATAAGAGGTGGTAGTCAAGGTTAATATACTATAGAGGATAGTATCTCAGAAATGCTGAGTTCTCCAAAGACTTGGTTTGATCCTGACTCTGCCTATGGTTTCTACTCCTAATCATAAAACACTAATCCTAGTTCCTATTCCCTAACTCTTACCTCATAACAGAAACTCTAATATAAGCCCACAAACCATGCACTTCTCTTTAACATCTACCCTGTAAAACCTCCACACCTATTCTTTGCCTAACACCTTGCCACAAACCAAGAGCACACATTTGCTCAGGCACAACTCCAACCATATTTACCACCCTAAGCATAAGATCACCATATAAACTGGATATCTGATCTTGATTTTTAAAAGGGATTGGGATTCAGTGTGGATGACAGCACACCTATTTCCTCCATCCAAGGTTGCTTGATTCTTGGAATATATTCTTCTGGACAAGGTTGGAGAGAGACAAGGCCTACTTTGTTTTAATGTGAACTTTACCTGAAACAAGTAAGCTATTTTTTTTTCACAGCAACTGTGAATATTATATATGAATGTCACACCAGCTTTGTACTAGACCATTTTTACACCCTGTTTGTGGTATTAAAACAAGCTCTAAGCAGTAAAGTTACTGCCCTGGGCAACATGCTAGTGAGAGAAAAGAAAGACTATTACATCTCTGTTAGATCTCTAAGAACAGATGTGTGTCACACTTGTCTTATTACACCATGATACCATTAATTCTTGGTTTTGGGGAATTTCCAAATATGAAGTCACTGGCATAAGTATTATGCTGTCATAATATTTCCTGTCTTCTTCCACTTGGGTTCTACCTTTTTTCTCATCTAACACACCATCAGCAGTTTCTTCTTCCTCCTCAGATGAATTTCCTTCTCCTTACCACTTTTTCTTTAGCTCTGTTCAGTTTGCCTTTTCTTCCACTCTTTCCTCTTTCAGATCCTTAATTCTCAACTATGCCACATTCCCCATGCTTTTTTCTGACATTGTTATAGAACTGGTCACAGGCTAATGAGAATCTTGGTTACCAGGGTCCTGATGTAGGCATCCTAGACAGTGAAAGGTGGTGACAGAAACAGTGTATTTTGGTGGTGAAAGCAGTAGTGGCAGCTATTTGTAAAAGCATTTTAAGGTATGCATATGTATGTAGTAACAAACCAATTTTCAACGTGGCTCTAAATTTTTTCATGGCAAACACAAAGGTTTGACAATTCCAATAAATTAACATGTTTGTCATATGTGTGTGTGTGTGTGTGTATGCCAACTTTTTATTTTATATTTTTCTTCTTGATAGGTATGCAGTAGTTAATTGGATTTAGTGTTAACTTCTCTTAGTAATAGTTATTTATAATCCTCTTTGTATATTTATGTAACAGTTGAATATTTCCTCCTTTGTTAAGTGCATTCAGGAATATTTTAACTGTAATTTACTCTTTTGATATGTCTTTTTTTCCCACAATTATAACACCTTGTTCATTCTGTCATATCAAATTTTTGCTATATATGTGCTCTGCAAGTATTTTTACCCACTTTATGTTTCAACTTTGATCTAAAATATTTAAAAAAATATCTTCAGATATATAAACCAATAGAAATATACAGGGAAATGTCTTAAAAATTGAGTAACAAAGATAACTCTTATATGTTGTTATCTCCTTTCCAGTTTTCAAATAAGTAACCTGCACATTTATTGTAAGAAGATGACCAAAGACAGGCAGAAAGTGTGAATAGAGTATCAGTTAGAATAATACAAAGCTCTATGGAATTGGGAGTGTTTACAGACTTCCAAAAAATGACAAATAAGGCCTGCACTCTGGACATGACTCTGTCCTCTGCTTTGCATTTGGAGACAGTGTATGATGATGCCATTCTTTTTATCCATCACACTCACTTTTTTGGATTGTTAACCTGTCTGGCTTCATTCTCCTGACTCAGTTTCCCCTCTCTTTCTTTAGCTACTTCACATAAAATTTCCTTTTTTTTTTTTTTTGTAATTCTGCCAAATACTTTTGGCAACTATAAGAATAAGCTCAATGGAGGATCTGCCATCTATGTTGGTATGGTTCTTAGATTATATGTGGTTTGAATGTTGTAACCTGTTTTGATGGCACCATATTCTCTATATATTTGAAGATAGTTGTCTGTCTTTATACTTTTGAAGGCTGCATTACCATAAGGAGAAGGGAAACATTTGTAACCACAGGAAAAAAAATACCAGTAGTCACTAATAGCTAAAATTATTATCTTCTAGAGTTTCTGGAAAGAGTGTGGCTTTGCTAACATTGATATTATTGCTGTTTCATGATTATGAAAACATCCATAAATAGAAAATAATGAATTTCTATTATTTTAAGCTGTTATGTTTGTGATTATTTTCCTTATTAGTAATAAAATTCCAGAGATTTTTTTTTTGCACATTGAATTGATGATGTGAACTAATTGAATCATTCTAAGGTGGTATGCATCAAATATAAGTAGTGGTTGTCTAGGTTGTGTACATATCTGCAAATTATAACTAAAAGCTGCCTGTTATATTGTCAGAAAGAGCAACAGCTTAGTTAGGCAAATTCTTCAGTATTTAGATTTTTCTTTTCTTAACTACAGCTTACTGAGAATGTGATCTATGTGATGTGACTTGTGAAAGTATTCTCCTTATCCTTCTTACAACTTCTCATTACTTATTTTTTTTATAAAATATTTTGTTATAAAATAAATTTGAATATATTTTATTATTTTCAGTGTCCCATAGTGTAAGGCTTATTCTGACAAGTTTCCTGATCAAAAGATTTTTTTTTTTATTTTTGAAGATTGGCAGATTTCTTTATTGCTTCTGTCTTCTAATTAATTGAAAACAGAAAATTTGTTGGTTCATGTTTCTTTCTTTTGCTGAGTAGGTGTATTTGTGTTTGTTTGTTGGTCTTTTTTTTTTTTTTTCTTTTCTCTGAATTCTAGGTTTATGAGATTTGCACCAATGTTTTCAATATGGTGAAAATAAGGTACTTACAAAGTAACTTCTTTATGTCTCTTGCTTTCTTAATTTTGTCCTTTCCTCAAATGCTAAATAATGGAGCTTGAAAAGTAGATATTTTCAAGGTTACCAAAATTGAAATGAGTAAAAATAGGAAAAAAATAGATGAAATGAAAAATCCAACAAAGCATATGCACTTGGGCTTCTGATTAATGTGTATAATGTGGTGAATTTCTGCTTGAATGTTCTCTAAAGTGTTTTGTCATCATGTAGATAAAAAACAGAGTCAAGACTTAAAATCAGTATATCCACATAAAACTGTCTTTTTCATCTTTAACATGTTTTAGAGTTGTCACCAAGGTTGTTAAGTGATCTCTATACTTTTAATTGTGTAGTTTTTAGTGACTTTGAAACCATACTAGAATTCACTTTCCTTAAACTTTAAAAAGCTTAGAGCAAAATACTCTGTAAAACATAAAAAATCAGTATAAAAATAATATATGATTTTGTTTAAATGGTATCTCAGCCTATAAATAATGACATTGGAATTTTATACTTTAGACTATGTGGCACATAACAATGAAAAAGTACCAAAAACAACTTATCTACTAATATTGTAGCAAAAATGTCTTTAATAATATATCATAATTTACCTGTATTATCTAGTAAATTTTGTATATCTTATATCATTATCAAAGTTTTACCACACTTCCTAAAATTTATAATATAGATTTTTTTATAGCATTGATTGAATCTAGGGACACATAAGCACTAAACCACATTATGAGCTCCCTAGCAATTTTTTTATAATTTTATTAGATACAGAGTTTCACTGAATGGCTTAAATCTTTGCTAAGTAACAGAGGTAGTAATACAAATTGTACTTGTAATCCTTCTGCCTCAACTTCAAAAGTCACTAAATTTATACATGTGTACAACCATGGCTGGCACATGTTAGTGATCTTATTATCAATACTTTTTCTTCTTTGTTTTTTAATAATCTATAATTGTTTTGTACAAAAATTATGCAGTGTATTTTGTTATGTGTAATTTCTAGATAAACATTTATAATAGTTGCAAAAAGTATATAATAAAATAAACAGTCTTTGTTAAGGTTTTTATTTTGTATTTAGTAAACTCATATAATATTAACTCTAATTAAATTGAAATGATAAGATGGGAATTATAATCCTCATAGCAACCAGTAAAAATAAATACAGTTTTATTGAAACACTAGGAAAGAATAAGCTGAGTGGAATAGTTATTTGTTAAAGAATGTTGATGGGCCCAGTAGTCTTAATGGCCCAAAATAAGAAATGACTCAAAAGTTCTTGAATGTTGATATGAAAAATTTGTAGTGCATCCATAAAATACAAAATAAGTCATCAATAAAAAAGAACACATTACTGAAGTAAAAATGCTTATTGACTCTCACAGATACTGTATAGTTAAGCAGGTGTATTTAAAATTATATTGCATGATGACAAGCAAAATAAAATTATTGTTAAATACCCATTACAGTAACATATTTCTGGAAATAAAAAAGTTGCATGTAAGAGAATATAGTTTTATTGGGATGATGTAAATATTCTGTTTTTAAAAGCAGTGAAGGTTTTTATCATTTTATTTTTCAAAACTGTATAATTAATATCTGTGACATTTAAGACAAGTAAATATGACCTCACCAAAAAGTAAATATATAAGGAGGGGTATGGTCTAGTTGGGGAATTAGTAAAAGCATAGAAAAAAATTTAAAAAGCATAAAATATCTGTAAAAAGCAGGTATTGAAACTGAGTAACTGGTATAATATTCATTTATATACATTTTACATTATTGTAACAAAACATTGTACATTATTGTAACAAAACATTTCTATGCTAGATATTTTTATCTTTGCTTTTTGGTATGATATATGGGGGAAATGATTTAGTCTGTCCTGAACAAGGCTGATTCAAAATGTGTTTACTTTTGGGTAATTTCTGAACCTTTACATAAATGCTTTATGTCTTTTTATGAACATCACACTTAAATGAAAATTTTAAAAGTTATGTTTGTGAAATGATCAGGTATCTCAGAATACTAGTAACAATTTGAAATTTGATTCAAAACTTAAACTGGTTTACTTTGGATTTCAATAGTTTACTATTCTCAGACATTTATTCATATTCTAACACTAGGATATAAGTTTTTTTCATTTCAGCCATAATTTGGTAAATTTTTTTTATTCATTTATTATTTCTTCTCAGTACTGGGGATGGAAGCAAGTATCACTTTACCACTGAGTCATATCATTTTATTTTTTATTTTGACACAGCATTTTACTTTGTTACCAAGCCTGCCACTGAACTTGCATTCCAGCTGTATCAGACTTCTTCATTGCCAACCAGGATTATTGGCATGCATGACTTAAAACATTTTCTGTAATAATTGTATCCAATTAAATTATTTGGTACAATGATATTGTTAATGAACAAGGCATTTAGAACTGTTTCCTGTGCTTGGTGTTTTCTCAATAATTTTTAACTTAGTTGAATGGGAAAATATGATTATAAAAGGTGAGTTTATTCAGAGGATATCAATGATACAATGCAGGTACTCTGGTTTGGATAACTATACCCTAATGGTCAATATATTAAAGGCTTGGTTCCCAGGGTTTTGTATTTAGTGGAAACTGTACAAGGTAAAGCACAGTGGGAATTGTTTAGTTCATTGTAGAGTATGTACTTAAAAGGAATTACTGATGCCTGGGTTTTTTTTTTTTTTTTTATTCATTGCCATGTGCTCCTGTCATAATGTGCTGGTTCACCTCAAGCATAAAGCTGTAATACCAATCACTTAACTACAAGAATCTCCAGAACAATATTTTTTCAAAACAATATTCAAAAAAGATAGATGATTATTACAGGTACTTTTCATAGTTAGAATAAACTGACTAAAAAATTGGGTGAGACTGAAAGGCCAAAGTCATGAGTGTGTCTTTGCAACTGATGCATCAAAAGATGTTATTTTAAAAAAGTGTTTTTAAGTTTTGCTACACATGATAATTCCTTTAAAATATTTCAAAAACACCAATGCCTAGGTTTCTCTCCAGGGATATGGATTACATTTTTTTAATGCAATTTGGATTTTGGAAATTGAAGAATCTTTCAGGTGACTCTACAATTTAGCCAAAACTGGGAACCATTGGTTCACAGTTAAAAAGGCATTAACTTCTTGTGTCTGATAGAAATCATTTCTTATTTGTTTCACAGAAAGAATATTGGTTAAGAAAAGACATGTTTGTTTGTTGTTGTTGTTGTTGTTTTTCCTTTGATAGAAAAAAAGAATTTCAGTCATGCAATTCCCTGAAGTCAAGGGAAACAGAGCCCTCAGACATATAGTTGCAATGTGGTGGCCATTTGCCACATGAGGGTAATGAGTTCTTAGAATGTGGCTGATATGTATTGAGAAGTATTAGAAGCAAAAAATAGTGTAAGATTTGAAAATTTAATGACAAACAAATGTTTACTAACAATTTACATTTCTATATTAGAATGATAAAATTTTGGATATATTGGGTTACTAATATAATAATTTTCTTACAAATTAATCTTATATAATAACAAATTTAAATTATTTTATAACATTTAAATTATTATAAATTATTTATGATAACAAATTACAAGTATTTATAGTGATTTATTTATAATTTATTATAATTTTTTGTTTCACTCATTAAAAGTTTAATTACACATATATTTCTCATTTTATTTCTATTGAACTTTGGTGCTGTAGAAGATTGTATAATTTTTCCAAAATCTAGCTACATCTTCAGAATTCCTAAACATGAACTGGGTGTGTTGTTTCACATCTTTAATTCTAGTATCTCAGAAGACTAAAGCAAGTAGATCCCCAGCATCATCCTTCCTCAGTGACTTAGTGAGACCCTGAAAAAAAATAAAAATTGAAAACAACTGGGGATCTAGCTCAGTAATGCATCAGTGGGGTCTATATCTGGAACCAATCAATCAAACACACAAACAAACTTCATGAAGCCAGAGTAGGAAGGCTATTAAACCAAAAATGTGAAGAATTCTCACTCTATCATTTACAATTGTGAATATGTCATTGATAATTGATGTAACATTATATTCAACATTAAATACTTATGCCCCCTTTTATGGCCAGGTCTTTCCACATAGAAAGCTCTGTCTGAAAACGAATATAACCAAGATCATGTAATCTTGGATCCTGAGTTCAAATTTTCTTGGTATTTTTTTCTATTCAGATAAAAATTTTTCAATCAGAAGTTATTGGGGTGATAATAATTCAATCAGAGAAACAACCAAAGAATAGAGGGTAGGAGTCAAAATCTGTGAGACATTTATATTTCTTTCAGGCAAATCTCTGGATTTATTTCCAGGTTTTGTGATGCCTGGGTGGCTCTGTCACATGCCCTTTCACTTTAAACTTCAGGGGCTCTAGAGTATTTGTATAAATGAAAAGTCTGCAGTGCTGTGCATTATTAAACAGAAGACAGGGGCTGGGGGATAATAGTTAGAATTAAGTGTGGGGATCTGGGATTTCCTGAGATCAGCTTTGAAATCTGTTAACCCCCATTTAAATTTAAGAGAGCTCAATATACTGCAACCTCTGGTCTGCACAATAGGGTTGAAAGTCAGAATACTATATTTTTGCCTGTGCCAGATTGGTGACCTCAAGCTGGCCTGAAATTTTACTCTGGACATTCTTGCCTATATCTTTCCAGAGTGAATGTTAAAGGCAGGGTCATGACATGAGAATTCTGATTGATGGAATAATTCATATTTGGGAGAAGTTGTGGCCCATAGGGTCTTCAGTTTCTCCTTCCTTCCCAGGTATTTTCCATTTTTAGTGCATTTTTCAAATTTATTGTAAGCATGATATTCAAAAACATAATTTTTCTCAGCTAATTCACTATATTATGAATCATGTTTCCCTGTGGTACATTTCAAATAACACAACATTTTAACTTATTTTTTTTTCTGAGTTTTGGATAAAATTATTTTTTTAAAAAGTGTGTGTGTGTATGTTTTTGTGTTTGTGAGTGTGTGTACTTTCACATGACAAAAAAAAGAAGATTATAACTTGAAACTTTTAAAAACGTATTTGTACCTAATGAATATGTATGTCCATAATCCCAGCATTTTAGTAGGCTGAGGCAGAAAAATCACAAGTTTGATAATAAAAAATAAATGGGGGGATATTACTCAGTTGTTAAACACTCCTGCATTCAATCACTGTTAATAAAATTTTAAAAAATCTTTGAACTTCTTGTCTATTCATCTTTTATAAGCATAGACAGCAAGTGTACGGTACACTAAGAAACTTTAGACTTCAATGTGTCTTCAATGTCTGCCATGTCTTTGACTGGTCATAGGTGCAAGAATTGTATGAAGTTGGCCCAAGGTGCCAACAACTGCCGTGGATTTTCAATTACCTAGAGAATACCAGCCTGTTTGTAATCATCCCTTCCTACAGAGGAGCTTGCAGTTGGGAAATGGAGTACCTTGTTGGACTATCTCGGTACTCTAGAGATTACAGGAATATCCTGTATAAGTTTTATGTAAATAGATCATATATTGGAACATTAATATTATTTTTCCAAAATATTAGATTCAGATGCCCAGAAACACATTTTGATCAACCAGGTTAATTCTAGAGCTGAAGAGAAAGGCAAACATGAGGGTCTGGGGTTGTAGCTCAGTGGTAGAGCACTTGCCTCAAACACATGAGGCACTGGGTTCAATCCTCAGTACCACATAAAAATAAAATAAATGTATCATGTTCACCTACAACTTAAAAAATATTTTTTAAAAAGGCAGAGATGATCAGTATCCTCTTTCCTCTTAACCATCTAGGGAAGAGAGATGATAAGTTGTCACCATTTGAAAAGAGAATAAACTACAAAAAGTACTTAGGAAAAAAAATCCTAGTGTGTTTGTGCAGAAGTTTCCAAGGGAAAACTCACTACATGCTGATTGAAAGATAGGAAGGTTGGGTGGTCACTGAATATTTAAGCAAATTAAATGGTGGATGGAGAATGTCTCATTTTAGTCTAACATTCTCATCATCTATGAAATGTATCATATCACTAATATTTGAATGATAAAAATGTTTCTAATCATAAAAGATAAAGGCAAATTTCAGAATAAAATTATATTCAAACTAAGGTCAATTTTGATCTTTAAAAGAATACCATTGATGTTTAAGTTACTTATTAATTCTATTGGAGGCTCTAATTTTTATTGTTGTGTAGCTTTTTGTAGACTGTCATATTAGACAAATTTAGACATAGGTAACAAGTGGCTTTTTTTTCTAAATATATATTGCAATACTGGGTAATAATCATATATAAGATATGGATGTATCTCAAATGTTAGGCTATCAATGGCTTGTTTTTAGAGGAAAGAGCCAAAGAAAGAAGATGAAAGGGAAATGGATTAAAGGAGGGTAGAACACTCATATGTTGCTGGGCATGCCAATAATTACAACTACTTGGAGGTTGAGGCAGGAATTTCACTAGCTATGGTTTACAGGAGAAACTCAGTGAGAACCTGTCTCAAAAGGAAAAATAAATTAAAAGGATTAGGGATGTATCTCAGATATAGAATGCCCCAGTACTGCAATAATAAATTAAAATTCTAAATGAAAAAAATTCTTTACTCTGAAGCCAACCAATACTTAAGAGGTTTTAGAAAAATGGTGTGTATGTTGGTTTATGCAGACATGAGATGGCTCAATATTCTAAATAGGGGCAAGATTTAAGCTACATTTTGTCACAAATGCTTGTTCTGACCACTTAATGTAAAAGCATTCAACTAAAAGTTTTTGATGAAAAAAATGGGAATATGCAGAGAGCATATCTGAATCACCATATGTAAAATAGGGAAAATCTTCTAAATCATAATGGGAAGGAAGCTTTTCACTACTATAGTGGAACACAAAAATTAGAGATAATATCTTCAACCAGCTTTTTCCTAAAATGGTCTATATAGTGCCCCATGTCCCTCTGATATTTTTCATGCTCTATGCATGTTTTCTATTGTCATCTTCCTGGTTTATGTATTTTTTTAAGAACCTGGTATACATAAGTAAAGTGTGCTTTTTTGTTCCATAATTAGTTCTATCAGATTATGTAACTTAAGTGTGTAGTTGCAAAAGCAATTCTAAGCAGGAAGTGTGAATCAGGTGGTATAGCGATACCAGATTTCAAACTATATTACAGAGCAATAGCAACAAAAACAGCATAGTACTGGTACCAAAACAGGCGGGTGGACCAATGGTACAGAATAGAGGACACAGAGACTAATCCACAAAATTACAACTATCTTATATTTGATAAAGGGGCTAAAAGCATGCAATGGAGGAAGGATAGCATCTTCAACAAATGGTGTTGGGAAAACTGGAAATCCATATGCAACAAAATGAAACTGAATCCCCTCCTCTCTCCATGCACAAAAGTTAACTCAAAATGGATCAAGGAGCTTGATATCAAATCAGAGACTCTGCATCTGATAGAAGAAAAAGTTGGCTCCGATCTACATATTGTGGGGTCGGGCTCCAAATTCCTTAATAGGACACCCATAGCACAAGAGTTAACAACAAGAATCAACAAATGGGACTTACTTAAACTAAAAAGTTTTTTCTCAGCAAGAGAAACAATAAGAGAGGTAAATAGGGAGCCTACATCATGGGAACAAATTTTTACTCCTCACACTTCAGATAGA
>NW_026007586.1:0-4036 GCF_001458135.2 Marmota marmota marmota
TACGTCAACCTAGTTGAACAAAATTTGAGCAGCCAACGGAAACTGGTATATTCATCTTTCCTGCCAAGTATCAGAAAGATTGGATGAGATAATGTTTGCTGAGATTCCAGTAAACTCAGATTTCTGTGGAAGCTCTGCAAACTCTTTCAAATTAAACAGTATTTTCCTTGCCTCTGCTTAAAGCTACTTCAACAGGGAACAAAGCAGAGAGTGTGCACTGAGAACTAATTGAGTGATTCAAGTTTCAAACAGCTAGCACAAATCGTGTTTCATTTAGAATTCAAAATGCATGTATCCCTGTAGTGGAAAAAGAAGTGAAATCTAAAAATTCAAAGTATTCCTGCAAATGAATGGTTCAACCTAGAAGAACAAAATTTGGGCAGCCAAGTGCTACTGCTATACTCATTTTTCCTGCAAAGTATCAACAAGTACGGGTAAAACAATATTTGCTGAGATTCCAGTAAACTAGGATTTCTGTGGACGTTCTGCAAACTCTTGCAAATAAAAGTGTATTTTCTCTTTGTCTGCTTAGGGATACTTAAACAGAGAACAAAGCATAGGGAGTGAACTGTGAACTAATTGAGTCAAGTTTCAAGTTTCAAGCAGCTAGCACAAATGATGGTAGATTTAGAGTTCCAAAATCATGTATCCCTATAGAAGAAAATGATGTGAAACCTAAAACTTCAAAGTGTTTCTGCAAACACACGTTTCAATGTAGAATACAATTTGGGTCGTCAAGTGCAAATTGTATACTCAACTTTCCTGCCAAGTATCAACAAGTTCGGGTGAAAAAATATTTGCTGAGATTCCAGTAAACTCAGAGTTCTGTGGAAGCTCTGCAAACCCTTTCCAATGAAAGTGTATTTTCCTTGCCTCAGCTTAGGGCTATTTCAACAGTGAACAAAGCACAGACAGTGCACTGAGAAATAATTGAGTGAGTCAAGGTTTAAGCAGCTAGCACAAATTGTGGTTGATTTAGAGTTCCAAAATAATGTGTTCCTATTGTGGAAAAGGATGTGAAACCTAAAAATTCCAAGTTGTCCTGCAAAGTAATGCTTCAATATAGAAGAACAAAATTTGGTCAGCCAAGTGCAAATTGTATACTCATCTTTCCTGCCAAGTATCAACAACTTTGGGTTAAAAAATATTTGTTGAGATTCCAGGAAACTCAAGTTCTGTGGCAGATCTTCAAACATTTCCCAGTGAAAGTTTATTTTCCTTTCCTCTCCTTAGGGATATATCAACACAGATAAAGCATAGAGAGTGCACTGAGAACTAATTGAGTGAGTCAAGTTTCAAGCAGCAAGCACAAACCATGTTTGATTTAGAGTTCGTAATGCATGAATCACTATAGGGGAAAAGGAAGTGAAACTTAATAATTCTAAGTGTTTCTGCAAACGAAGGCTTCAAAGTAGAAAAACAAAATATGGGCAGGGAAGTGAAACTGGTATTATTATATTTCCTACCAATTATCAAGTTCGGGTGAAAAAACATTTGCTGATATTCCAGTAAATTCAGAGTTCTGTGAAAGCTCTGCAAATCTTTTCAAATGAAAGTGTATTTTTCTTTCCCCTGCTTAGGGCTACATTATTTACAAACATTTCCCAGTGAAAGTTTATTTTCCTTTCCTCTGCTTAGGGATATATCAACAGAGATAAAGCATAGAGAGTGCACTGAGAACTAATTGAGTGAATCAAGTTTCAAGCAGCTAGCACAAACCGTGTTTGATTTAGAGTTCCAAATACATGTATCCCTATAGGGGAAAAAGAACTGAAACCTAAAAATTCAAGGTGTTCCTCCAAACGAGTGCTTCAACCTAGAAAAACGAAATTTGGGCAGCTAACTGCAACTGGTATACTCAGCTTTCCTGCCAAGTATTAACAATATTGGAGGAAACAATATTTGCTGAGATTCCAGTAAACTCAGAGTTCAGTTTAAGTTCTGCAAATGCTTTTCAATGAAAATGTATTTCCTTGCCCCTGGGTCAGACTATATCAATCAGAAAGAAAGCATAGAGAGTGCAGGGAGAAATAATTGAGTGAGTCAATTTTCAAGCAGCTAGCAAAACCCAGTTTTGATTTAGAGTTCCAAACTCATGTATCCCATAGGGGAAAACAAAGTGAAACCTAAAATTTAAAAGTGATCCTGCAAAGATCACTTCAACCTAAAGAATGAATTTTGGGAAGCCAAGTTCAACTGGTATACTCATCTTTTCTGCAAAGTATAAAAATACGTTTTGAGATTTCAGTAAACTCGGACTTCTTTGGAAGCTCTGCAAACCTTTTCAATAAAGAGCTTTTTCCTTGCCTTTGCTTTGGGCTACTTCAACATGGAACAAAGCATAGAGAGTGCACTGAGAGCTAATTTTGTGTGAGTCAAGTTTCAAGCAGATAGCAAAAACAGTGTTTGATTTAGACTTCCAAATGCATGTTTCTCCATATGGGAGATCAAAGTGAAACCTTACACTTCAACGTGATCCTGCAAATGAATACTTCAACCAGGAGGAACGAAACTTGGGGTGCTAAGTGCAACTGCTAAACTCATCTTTCCTGCAAAGTATCAACAAGTTTGGATGAAAAAATATTTCCTGCAATTCCAGTCAAATCGGAGTACTGTGGAATATCTTAAAATGCATTTCAATTAAACTGTGTTTTCATTGCCCCTGCTTAGGGCTACTTCACAAGGGAACAAACCATAGACAGCGCACTGAGAACTAATTGAGTGAGTCAAGTTTCAAGCAGCTAGCAAAAAGTGTATTTAAGTTAGAGTTCCAAATGCTTGTATCCCTATAAGGGGGAAAAAAAGTGAAACCTATAATTTCAAAGTCTTCCTGCAAACGAAGGCTTCAACCTAGTAGAATGAAATTTGGACAGCCAAGTGCAACTGGTATTGTCATGTGTCCGGCCAAGTATCAACAAAATCGGGTGAAATAATATTTGCTGAGATTCCAGTAAACTCAGAGTTCTGTGGAAGCTCTGCAAATACTTTCCAATGAAAGTCTATTTTCCTTGCCTCAGTTTAGGGCTACTTCAAAAGGGAAGAAAACATAGAGAACACAATGAGAACTAATTGATTGAGTCAAGGTTCAAGCAGGTAGCACAAGCCATGTTGGATTTAGAGTTCCAAATTGCATGTATTCCTATAGAGGAAAACGAAGTGAAACCTGAAAATTCAAAGTGTTCCTGCAAACGAACGTTTCCACCTAGAAGAACGAAATTTGGGCAGCCAAGTGCAACTGGTATACTTATTTTTCCTACCAATTAGCAACAATATCAGGTGAAAAAAATGTTTGCTGAGATTCCTGTAAACTCAGAGTTCTGTGGAAGCACTGCAAATGATTTTAATTGAAAGTGTCTTTTCCTTGCCTCTTCATATGGCTAGTTCAACAGGGAACAATGCATAGAGTTTGCACTGAGCACTATTTGAGTGAGTCATGATTCAATCAGCTAACAAAAATATGTTTGATCCTGCAAAGATCACTTCAACCTAAAGAACGAATTTTGGGAAGCCAAGTTCAACTGGTATACTCATGTTTTCTGCAAAGTATAAAAATACTTTTTGAGATTCCAGTAAACTCAGACTTCTTTGGAAGCTCTGCATACCTTTTCAATAAAGAGTATTTTCCTTGCCTCTGCTTAGAGCTACTTCAACATGGAACAAAGCTTAGAGAGCACACTGAGAACTAATTGTGTGAGTCAAGTTTCAAGAAGCTAGCAAAAACAGTGTTTGATTTAGACTTCCCAATGCATGTATCCCTAAATGGGAGAACAAATTGAAACCTAAAAAACCAAAGTGTTTCTGCAAACGAACACTTCAATATAGAAGAATGAAATTTGGACTGCCAAGTGCAACTGGTGTACTCATCTTTCCTACCAAGTATCAACAAGTTTGGGTGAAAAAATATTTGCTGCACTTCCAGTCACCTCGGTGTTCTGTGTAATCTCCTCAAATGCATTTCAATGAAACTGTATTTTCCTTGCCCCTGCTTAGGGTTACTTCACAAGAAAAAATCATAGAGAGCACTCTGAGAACAAAC
>NW_026007587.1:0-4033 GCF_001458135.2 Marmota marmota marmota
CAGTGACAGCAGGAAAGGACTGGAGCAGAAGAGTTTATTTGCATTCTAGAAGAGCCCGCAGCTTTCTGAGCCATGCTCAAGGAGGTGGTCTCTCTGGCGACCGCCTTCTGGGCAGGGCTCCATACCGGGACTTTGCTGGTGTGTGCTGTCCTCTTTCTGTTTTTTGCTGACTTCAAAAGGCGGCGCCCAAAGAATTACCCGCCGGGGCCCTGGCCTCTACCTGTGTTTGGCAACTTCTTTCAAGTGAACTTTGAGAATTCACACTTGGATGTTCAAAAGGTAGGAAGGGGCGAAGGTGCCCGACTGTGTCCATATGCTAACCCTGACTTGCAGGACAAGGGACATTCTGGGGACCTGGGGCAAGAGGATGGGTGGCTGGGCAGCTCATGCTGCTAACCTGCTAAGTCCCACTTTGAGCTTTGTTTACCTTACCAGACAACTGGCATCATTCTACCTACCTGCCCTTTCTAGTGGCGCAGCAGATTTAAATGTTTACTTTTTAAGTGTGCTACCTAGGTTACCTTTCTTAACTCATTTGTTTTCTTCTTAAACATTATTGAAATTCTTTTTTTCTTGTAATGTCCTTCTTTATCCTTGGTAATTTTCTTTTACCTAACTTTATTTGATAAAATATTGCCGTATCAGCTGTCTTTTGATTATTATGTGAGTAGTATTTGCTTCTTTATTGTCTTACATTTAACGCACTTTTTATAATCATATTTGAAATGAATTCTTGTAGACAACATATACTTGGTTGATTTTTTTTAAAATTATGCCTATCTCTGTCCTTAAATAGGTGAAGGTAGGACATTTCTACTTAATCTATTCATTGCTGTGTTAGTGTTTAAGTCTACCAGTTATTATTTTTTCCCTGGGTTGTTTGTTTGTTGCTCTGTTTTTCATTCCTGTTTCCCTTTCCTGTCTTTCTGTGAGCTACTTGGACACTTCTCTTATCAGTCAATTTTTATTCATTTGTAGTGTTTTGAAGCATCTCTCTTTTTAAATGTGGCTGCTCTAAATATTATGAGCTATATTAGTAGCTTAACGGAGTCCACCAGTGCAAGAATTTTCCACTTCGTGAAAGAGAGACATAACAATTTAGGACCCTTGACCTTCACACTTTATAATTGTTTTAAACATTATATCTACATGCACTTAGAACCAAAATATTATAATTTTGCTTTTAAATGTCAGATGAAATTTTAAAAAAGCAAGAACAGTCTATTGTACTTATCCGTTTTTTTCCACAATTTGTTGCTTTTTCTTCATTTCTCTTGTTCCAAGTTTATAATTTCCTTTATGATGTGAAGAACTTTCCTTAGCTATTCTTTCAGAGCTGGGTTGCTGGCAAATAATTCTCTTATCTTTCCTTTATCTCAAAATATGTTTATTTCACCTTCCTTTCTGAAGTCTATTTTCACTGGACCTAGAATTCTAGATTGGGAGTTTCTTGGAGGAACAGGTTTCTTGGAAAACAGAGGCAGAAGGGAGGTACCCCAGGAATAAGATAACTTTTGCCTTTCTTCAGAGTTAGAAGTCAGAGGACTTCCCACATCTGTACCATAGGGAAGAATAATTCCTTATCACTGTAGGAGACGGTGGAGATTAGAACTATGTCCTCTAGGGAGTCTTTAGTGCAGTTCAGGGATGAAAGTCACAATTCTGCAGAGATAGGACATAAGGAGAATGTGAAAGATGAGGTTATACCATGCTTTCCACTGCAGCTACACCCTTCAGGGGCACGGAAGGCCACATCTTCATGATGTTTTCCTCCAGGACAGAGAATTAGAAGACTCAAATATTTCTGTCCTGTTGGGCTCCTCTTTTCCTAGTCTTTTGGCCAAAGGTAGTAGGATTTTCTTGGAGTTTTGTCTGTGATAATTGTTCTAGATTAAGAAGTTTGATCTATGTCCTTCTTTTTCTATTAGGATAGATGGGACTAGAGAAGTTAAATGATTATCCTAATGTCACAAAACTGGCTAATGATGAGCTGTTATCCCAACTACTCATAAGTCTGAGGCAGAAGGATTGCAAGTTTGAGGCCAACCTGGGCAACTTTAGAGAGACTCTGTCTCAAAATAAAATATAAAAAGGGATGGAGATGGTAGAGTTCCTCTGGGATTAATTCTCAGTGGTAGAGTTCCTATGGGATTAATTCTCAGTACCACAAAACCAAACCAAAACTCTAGCCAGTGGATGAAACTGAGACTAGGATCTTATTCCCAGTCCAATGATTTTTTAAATCTCAATTTAGTTTTTATTTTATTTAGGTTTGCATTTTTATATTTCTAATGTAAAGGAAATAAAATTAAATGGCATAATTTAGTAATAATACTATTAAATTTATCTTCATGCACTTGGGAAACATTAAGTATTAAGGTCTTTTTTCCACATTTTTTATTGATAGATTATATAGTTGTATATATAATAGAACCTGATAGGTCTTGTGTCAGAATTTTTATGTTCCTCTTCATTTAACCTTCATGATAGGTATAAATTTTAGGTACCATCTGGTGGCATTTCCATTTTACCACTGAGAAAACTGAGAACAAATGTAATGTGACTTTCCCAGGTTATTCAGAGGATAATGGCAAAGCAAGGTCTTGAATCCAAGAATATTTGACTTAAAACTTATTGTCTCCTATACTACTGGACTCTGAATGATGTTAGTAGAGAATAATTGACTTTTCATGACATAGTTATAAGCTATTTATTTGTGTATGTATTTCTTCAACAAACATTTATTAAGTACTTACCATGCCAGGCACAGCCCAAGACAGTGCCTGATGAAGAGAGTTTTACAAACTCCCGTAAACCATATGGATACTAGGAAATGGGATCACAATGGATGGAAAATCCTGAAGACAACCTTTTGTGGAATGTTGGAATTAATTGGATTGAATTTTAAAGGAATTTCGGGCAGGTGAATGGATTTTTTATGATAGGATATATTTTAAATGGGGATGTGCCAGAACTAAAACACAGTGAGGAGACCATGAAGAAACTGGCTTGTGTTTGTGGCATGTGGGGAACTTTGCTTTCCCTCCCCCTCACACTTTGTAAACTTTCTCCATCACTGCTAGATGGCTTATTATAGGAACCTGTATTTAAATGAAAGAAAGTCTTATTGGGCTAAGTGGAAGAACTGTACATAAGATGGGTCAATTTATTAGTTAGCATGCACAGCAAGCTGCTTTTAACAAAGAGACCCAAAATACAATGGCTTCAACAGGATTGAAATTTCTTTCTCTCTTACAAAAGAGTTCAGATATAGGCAGGAAGTCCAGGAAAGAGAGGCTGTTCTGTACCACAATATCATCCAAAATCTCCAGTTCCTTCTATGCTGTTGCTCTGGTCCTTCACCAACACCATCATGTGTGGGTTCTGGCTCATGAGAAGGGGAAATGGAGGTGGTGAGCAAGCAGTTTTCATTTAAGGCTTTCACCCAGAAGATGCACACATAACCCCTACTCACATCCCACTGGTTACACCTAGAGAGGCTTAGAGATATAATTATGATGCCAGCTAAAACCTAGGCAGCTCCATCACTGAGAGGAACAGAAAGAAAATATCTTTATCTCTTCAATGAAGGATGAGACCTATAGAGGGGACTTTATGTAAAGAGCCCAACCTTTATTTCCACTAGCTATGTGCTAAATCTTTGTGCCTCTTTGTTCTGAAAAGTAGGTATACTTTGTGGGATTATTATAAGTATAATAAAAGTTTATGAATAACAAGTGATTGCCAGGATGCCTAGCATGTAGATGTGCTTATTTCTGTATTTCTATATTTTTTATTCTTCCCTTTTCTGTAATAGCTTATAGAAAAGCCAGTTGTTGGTTATAGGCTGGGCATCGTTTATGTGTCCTCGTTGCTGGATGAGTCCCATCAGCCCCCTCTCTGGTCTCTGTCCCTCCATTCCTTAGATGCTGCCATTATCAGAGCCCTCTTTCTAAATTATACCCCCTGAAATATTAGTAGTAATAGTTTCATTATTAATTTTATTATTATGGTTACTTATCACAATAATCCT
>NW_026007588.1:0-4033 GCF_001458135.2 Marmota marmota marmota
GTTATTTAAATCAAACAAAATGGGGAAATGTTAGAGTCTGTAAACAAGTCAAAATAACACCTGGCATTTTGCCAGGGGAATGTTAGAGTTCGTAAACAAGTCTGGATGGTGCCTAGCAAAATGCCAGAGGGAATGGTTTGAGAAGTAACAAAAGTGAGCCATTAAGTGTGGAGATTCCTGATTGGTTGACTGATGTATCTAGTTTATGCTAATTAGATAAGCTGTGTGGAATGTATAAATACTGCTCCTGTCCTGCAATAAACGGCTCCTTCTCCTGCTGTATCAATCAACACAAGTCGTTCATCACCCCCCGGTTATTTTGCCCCGCCAGCCGGGCTGCGGCAAGGAAGAAAGAAAGAACAAAGATAAATAAATAATAGAGGAAACTGAGGCAAGAAGATCACAAATTCAAGACCAGTCCTGGTAATTTAGCAAGATCCTGTCTCAAAATAAAATTTAAAAGGGCTGGATGTAGCTCAGTGGTAGAGTGTCCCTGGGTTCAATCCCCAGCACCACACACACACACACACACACCCACACACACACGTAGTAATTATTATGATTTATCAAGTTGCTGAAGGCCATATTCTAAAAATTGGGCAGTACAAATACAGTGGTTTATAAAAGGCTATGTGGCTGCAGGGAGATATGATAAATGGATGATCAGAGCTTAATGTCCCAGACTCACTGTTTTCACAAACTGGATCTTCTTAACTTCAAAAGTCAAGGACAGCCAGGTGTGGTGGCGCATCCCAGAGGCTCAGGAGGCTGAGGAAGGAGGATCACAAGTTCAAAGCCAGCCTCAGCAAAAGCAAGGTGCTAAGCAACTCAGTGAGACCCTGTCTCTAAATAAAATACAAAATAGGGCTAGAGATGTGGCTCAGTGGTTAAGTGCCCCTGAGTTCAATCCCCAGTAACCAAAAAAAAAAAATAGTCAAGGACAAAACTCTGGACAAAAATGAACAATCATTTGGAGGACTTGGGCCTCAACCAACAGCCTGCAAATGCCCAAAGGGACACCATTCCAAGACAAAGAAAGGTGAGCCACAATCAGGTTTTCCCCAGAATGCTCCAATTGGCATCACTACACTGGAGGAGAGAGTTTCAGAGTTTCATAAGGAGGCCAAGTCTAGCCACATGAGGAGCCAGAGGTCAGAGTTGGCCCCAGCAGCTACTAATAGAGGCGAGATTCTGAAATGGAGGGAGCTACAGAGGGAGGCGTCCCTCCCAACTCTGCACACATCTCCTGAAACTCAGGGCTGACTTCCAAACTGCACACAACCAGGGCAGGACTCCCAGGAGCCCCATGGGCTAACTGAGCCTGCACAAAAGAGGCACTAAGGTCTTTGCACTACAACATCAAGTGCTCACTCCTCTCCTGAGCATCTGTGCAGCCCCTTCAGTCATCAGGGTCTTGCAAACTAAAACCCACTGAGGTATCCCTGCCCAAAGATGGAAGGGTTAAGACAAAGAAGAGAAGTAATAGCCTGAGCTCTTGGCATGTGTACTGTCCAATGGTGCCACCCCTGTGGGAAATGTCCAGAGATGCAGAGGTCTAGAAAGTTAGCAGTACACCTCCTCTCTACAGAGCGATCAGAGTTCTAGGTATTTGCCTAAGAACATGAAAACAATGTCCATAAAGACCTTTATATGAGACTGTTCAGGGTCTAAAAAACTCCAGCCTGGGGGCCCAGCGTGGACCTCTGCCTGTTGTGCAAATAAAGTTTTATTGCAACACACACCAAAAAAAGTCAAAGACACAACTCTAATACAAGTTATGAATTTCTCAGTGTGTACCTGAGACAGATTACTACCAACTGATACGGTCATTTCAGAAACTTTCTCTTAGAAATAAATAAAAATATGAAAAAAATTAACATCTCTGTGATTTTTTTTTTTTTTTTTGAGATAGGGTCTAAGTTGCTTAGGGACTTGCTAAATTGCTATGGCTGGTCTCAAACTTTTGATCCTCCTGTCTCAGTCTCCTAAATCACTGGGATTACAGGTGTGTGCCACCGTGCCCAGCATAACTGATCTTTGATTAAAGTTCTTGTGTGAAGCCTCTGAGTCTCAGAGAAAGAATAGATGCCTGGGAACACAGGCATCATTATGGATGAGGCCCAGAAGTTGAGAATTCCAGGGACTATTAAGCTTTGTTTTCTTCCAGGGCGAATACTCTTATAGCATTTACATCTGGGGCTACTTGTGGTATGGAACAGATTCCATAGTGGAGGAAGCAAAAATTTGAGTGAGCTGGGAAAGTGGTGTCCACCTGTATCCCCAGCAATTTGGGAAGCTGAGGAAGGAGGATCACAAGTTTGAGACCAGCCTCAGCAATGTGGCAAATCCTTATCTTAAGACAGAAAATAGAAAGGACTTGGGAAGCTAGGGGTATAGCTCAGTTGGTAGAATGCTTACCTCACATGCACAAGGCACTGGGTTAAGTCCCCAGCACCACACACACACACACACATACAAAAATAGAAAATAGAAAGAAAGGACTTGGAATGTAGTTCAGTAGTAAATTGCCCCTTGGTTTCCCCAGTATCATAAAAAACAAAAAGAAAAAAATCAGAGTGAGCTTTGATCAAGTCTACTGTTATCACAAGAGATGCGCCTAGTCTGGCCAATATTTTATTCAAATAAATTTGTCTCTAAGGCTCCAGAAATTTCCTGACAGCAAACAGAATGAGCAAATAATCTATACTAAATATTTTATGCCACATATTAATTGAATAGTGTTCATTCATAAAGAAAAAACTTAGATCTATAATACTTCATTCATTGGAATCCAGAATGTTATTCTGGGGAGGATATTAAGGTCTGAATATGAGGTATCCTCCCAAAAAAACATGAGACAAGGTTCAGAGGTAAAATGATTAGGTTATGATAATTGTGACCTAATCTGTGGATTAATCCATTTCCTGGATTAATTATCTTTTTAGTACTGGGGATTGAACCACTGAGCTACATCCCCAGCCCTTTTTATCTTGAGACAGGGTCTTGCTAAATTGCTGAGGCTGAATTAGAACCTGCAATCTTCTTGCCTCAGCCTCCTGAATCACTGGGATTACAGGTGTATACCATAGAACCTGACTGGATTAATAATTCCAATGGACTAATGGGGTGGTAACTACAGGTGGGCTGAGCATGGCGGGAAGAAGTCAGTCACTAGGGGTGTGTCTTTGGGGTGGTCTATTTTTTTCCCCAATGCCCCACACTCTCTTTCTGCTTCCTGGCCACCGTGAGGTAAATAGTTTCCCTCCACTTTGCCCTTATGTTATGATGATCTGCCTTACCTCAGGCCCAGAACAATGGAGTCAGCCGACCATGGACTAATCCTCTGAAACTGCCAAAATGAACTTTCCCTTCTTTAAGTTGTTCTTGTCAGGAATTTTTGGTCACAGCAATGAAAAGATGATTAACACAGAGGGCTTCCCTCAAAATTAAGATTGGCAGAAGTCCAGCCTAGCCTCATCTCCATACTTATAACTATGGATTTTGGACAGGAGTTTTTGGTTGCTACCTTCAACAAAAAGGGAATTATTTCAAGGATAAGGGAAGAAGTCACAGTATTGAAAGGAAGGCTAGACAGACAGAAGTCATTTATTTACAAAGGAACTTGATAGTAGCTGAAACTTATTAATAAGTTCCCAAAGACCCATTTTGGGAGGGTACTGGGAATTAAACCCAGGGGTATTAACCACTGAGCCACATCCCCAGCCCTTTTTAAAAATATATATATATTTTTAGTTGTAGTTGGACACAATACCTTTGTTTGTTAATTTTTATGTGGTGCTGAGGATCAAACCCAGGGCCTTGCACATCCCTGGCGAGCGCTCTCCTGCTGAGGGACAACCCCAGCCCCCTCAGCCCTTTTTTATATTTTCTTTAGAGAAAGGGTCTCACTAAGTTACTTAGGGCCTCACTAAATTGCTGAGGCTGGCTTTGAACTTGATATCCTCCTGTCTCACCCTCCAGAGCCACTGGAATTACAGGCATGCAATACTGCAACTGGCTTCACAGACCCATT
>NW_026007589.1:0-4033 GCF_001458135.2 Marmota marmota marmota
CACCCAGTACATTTGTGAAAACTGCAATTTAAGAATAAACATTGATGTTTTATTTTCAAAAGCTATCTTAAAACAAAGAGTATTGTGCTGATAGAAGTATGAGAATTTTCTCACGGGTCATTGAGAGACTTACTAGGCAAGATATATTAGCTTTCTGATCTCCAAAACACCCCAGGATTCATCAAAATTAATTTCAGTCAGCCACAATGGTTCATGTTTGCAATTGCAATAACTCTGGGGTGAGGCAGGACTATTGCAAGTTCAAAGCCATGTTCAGCAACTTATTGAGGCTCTGAGCAACTTAGAAAGACCGTGTCTCCAAATAAAAAGTAAAAAATGGGCTGAATATGTGGTTCAGTGCCTAAGTGCCCCTGGGTTCAATGCCTGTTACCAAAAAAAATCAATTTAAAACTACACTTAAGACACAAATATCTTCATCATTTCATCATAATTAGCTTCTTAACAAATAAACATAACAAGTGATAACTGTTTTTTATTGTCCCACAGGAAATACTTGGCAGGAATTCTTCGGGCAAGAAAGGTCCTTATAAATGTGTCAAGAAATCCTTTGATACAACATATTTCCCCTCATAGAAGCTAGGTAGAATTGTTTTATGTGTGACCAGAAAACAATTGTTGAAGTGCCCCTTCCCACAACATACATTATAGAAAGAAAAAAATTTAAATGGTTAAAAACACCCTGTTGAAACTTCCTTTCTGTTATACAGCACACTTAATGTTTTTCAAGCTTTAAATATGAATAGGAGAAATCTTGTGTATTTGTGTCCTGGATTTTATAAGAAATTCTTTTAATACCATAATGAGCTTACTTTCTGGAAGGTAAAAATCTAATTGAAGACATTAAACATATCTCTATTTCCTTCACTGAAGTGTATAAACAAAAAAAATAGGGGGTGACAGATTCACTCTGATGTAAGGCATAGTTCACTGTGCCTTGCATCTGGAGCTTGTAAGTGTTCCTGTTTTACTATTATTGTAATTGTCTCTGGATTTCTTTTTTATTGCCACCAAAATAAAACAAATAAATAAAAACAAAACCTATAATACACTCCCACATACACACACAAAGACAAAAAATTACAAAAAATTCTAATAAATTTAGGAAAGAATTTGGATCAGAATAAACCAAAAGGTGAATGAAAGGAGAAAACCATAAAATAAGCAGAAGACTGGGGGTAGGACGTGACAGGGTAAGATTGGGAAAGAGACATAAATGTGCACTTAAGACACCTAAATGTCAATAGCTGCTAAAACTGGGAATCCAAATGTGGGCTCTCTGTGCTTCTGAAACAACCATGCATTGCTACTGGGTAGAGGAGCAGTGCCTAAAGTTCTCTGTACAAACTACTCAGTCCTGATTGAGTGGTATGACACCAGGCAGAAACAATACATGAAATAAGGGGCAGGGCTTGTTCCAGAAAAAGTTCATTTCCAAACAGAGGCTTCATTTCCACACTGGCTGGAACTGCAAGCAGCATCATGGCAACCCAATCCACAGTTTTAGTAGTTCTATAATTGTTCACTATACAATTCCCTCAGCCTCTCTGTAGAATTTAACATTTACATGATAAAAGTTGGAAAAATATGTCTTTGAATTTTCCAACAATTTTAACCATTATGCAAAGTTTAAATACTAAAAGGTCATACATTGTAAAAGAAATTCATATTCTTGAATATGGTGAAGAAAGATACCCACATAGAACAGAAACCACCAAGCACTGGCCCATGGCTTCCCAAGTTTCTGAACTCTCTCACTTTCTGTACTCGCTTGCCTGGGGACCAACAGTTTTGAGAGCGAGGGCAGTCCACGGACAGTGCTTTGAGCTGTGTTTATACTGTTTTTTTCCCTAATGTCCATTATATTATGAGATTAATATTTTTAAAAAGATAAAATTATATTTATAGTGTATGTTGTATGTGTATGTCCAAGGCCCTGTGTTAAATCTCTGTCATCAAAAATGTAAAATAAAAACAGAAGAGAGATGGGCATGGTGGCACACACCTGTCATACCAGCATCTAAAAGGCTGAGGCAGGAGGATCATGAGTTCAAGGCCAGCCTCAGCAACTTAGCGAGGCCCTAATCAATTCAGTGAGACCCTGTCCTGAATAAAATATTTAAAATGGCTGTGGATGAATCCTGAAATCTAGAAGTCACAACATTAATCTGCAGAAATGCTAAACACAGGGGCTAAATGTATTTGTAGACTATGTAACTCAGGAGGTACCTGAGGACCCAAGGTAGATCTGATAGGGACCCTTGCCAGGGCTCAGGACAGGGAGTAGGACACAGTGCTGCTTCCAAGGAGCTTTCAGTTAGTGCAGAGTGCTTCAGCCCTGGCACTATTCACATTCTGGGCTGTCCCAGCTGTGAGGCATGGCGTGTGCATTGCAGGAGGTTTAGCAGTGTCCCTGTCATCTACTGACTTAATGGTAGTAGCACCTCTGCATAATTGTGACAAGCAAAACATTGCCATATGTCTCCCTACAGACAAATCAACTCTATCATGAATGACTGGCATAATATAAAATATTGATAATCACTATTAACAAGAACTATAATATGCCAAGTAGTGAGGAACTTCAAAATTCTCATGGAAAGATAACATCCATGAAATTTCTATTTTGTGTCAGGCACAGTGGTTTACACCTATATTCCCAGCAGTTTGGGAGTCTGATGGGGGAGGATTGAAAGTTTGAAGCCAGCCTCATCAACTTAGTGAGACCCTAAGCAATTCAGCAATTCCCTGTCTCTAAATAAAATATATAAAAGGACTGGAGATGTGGATCAGTGGATAAAATGCACCCTGAGTTCAATTCCTGGTACAAAAAAAAACTTGTGTTTCTTGCTGGTCACAGTGGCACATACCTATAATCTTAGCATCTTGGGAGGCTGAGGCAGTAGGATGACACATTTCAGGCCAGCCTCAGCAACTTGGGAAGACCCTGTCTCAAAATAATAATAAGAAGAAGAAGGAGAATCAGAATAGGCTGGGGATGCATCTCAGTGGTAGAGCACTTGCCTAGCACATGCAAGGCCCTGGGTTCCACCCTCAATACTAAAAAAAAAAAAAAATACATAGCTTAGGTGATACTTATAATCAGAAGGAAAATGATAAGCAACATCTATACTATTCCATGACTGTGAAACAGCTCCCAATTGTATTGGGATTCAAAGATGACCAAAATCTATCCAGCAGGTTATTTTATTGAATGCTCACAATAGTCTTCCAAATAGTTATTATAGTATGTACTAAGTGAAAAATAAACCAGAATACCCAGAAACATTATTCCTTTCAATATTAGGATGCTGAGGTTGATGTTTAATGTCTCCAAGGCTCATGTCACCATCACCACCACCCACATCCACCAAAATAATACTATTTATGCAGGGGACACACATATATATCAACTACCTACCATTCTAAGGCCATCAAATTATTTAATGCTCATAAATCCCTATAGTATCCTTCCATTTTACAGAAGGATAAGAGAAATTAGAGATTTAGCCAAAGCTAAAGTGTTATAAATTGGTAGGTGAGGGATTTTTAACTGCATCACAAAAGTGGTTCCTCTTTCCAGCTGCACACACAGGGAGAGAGACATTCAATTTTCATTATTTATAGTTTCTATGTGTGCAAATTTTCCTACCCACCAGATTTAATTTATAACCTCAAAATCAATGCTCTTGACACCTTCATGGTCCTTTATGAATACACACAGAGCCATGAAAACTTTTAGCCACCAAGTGTGCATGTACCCACCTAGATCATGCCTGACCTTCTTATTATTTCATGGTCACTATCAACATCAAGCAGCATTGATGGTGCAGGACTGAGCTATGCAAAAGACAGAAGACAGGCTACAATTGGGGGCATGCAAGATGACCATCAATAGATAAATCTGCCTGGGCACCACTGATGTGAGGCTAAAATCTGACACGACAGTCATGTTACCCAGAGTGAGAAAGATGCCAAACCCTTTCCAGCAGCTCTTTTTTTTTTTTTTTTTTTT
>NW_026007590.1:0-4032 GCF_001458135.2 Marmota marmota marmota
TGCCAAAACACAACAATAGCAGAAACAAAAGGACACAAGGAGGGCTGAGGCTGTAGCTCATTTGTAGAGCACCTGCCTCACATGTGTGAGGCACTGGGTTTGATCATCAGCACCATATAAAAATAAATAAAAATATTGTGTCCAACTACAACTAAAAAAATTATTTTAAAAAAAGGACACAAGGAAACTTTGGGAAGTGTTGGATTACATCTATGACCTTGATTGTGGTGATGATATCATGGAAATTTACATATGCCCAAATTCATTAAATTGTGCATATTAGTCAGGGACAGTGGCACAGTCTTGTAATCCCAGAGACTCAGGAGGCATAGGCAGGAGTATTGCAAGTTCAAAGCCAGCTTCAGCAATTTAGCAAGGACCAAAGCAACTTAGTGAGACCCTGTCTCAAAATAAAAATATAAAAATGGTCTGGGGACATGGCTCAGTGGGTGAGTACCCCTGGATTCAATTCCTGGTACCGAAAGAAAGAGAGAGAGAGAGAGAGAGAGAGAGAGAGAGAGAGAGAGAGAACAGATGATTAAGTTAGAGAGATTTGCTGTGCAACATAGTACCTCTAGTTAACAGTATGGTATCGTGTGCTTCAACATTTAAGAAACTATATCTCATGTTAAGTGTTCTTGCCAAAACACAACAATAGCAGAAACAAAAGGACACAAGGAGGGCTGAGGCTGTAGCTCATTTGTAGAGCACCTGCCTCACATGTGTGAGGCACTGGGTTTGATCATCAGCACCATATAAAAATAAATAAAAATATTGTGTCCAACTACAACTAAAAAAATTATTTTAAAAAAAGGACACAAGGAAACTTTGGGAAGTGTTGGATTACATCTATGACCTTGATTGTGGTGATGATATCATGGAAATTTACATATGCCCAAATTCATTAAATTGTGCATATTAGTCAGGGACAGTGGCACAGTCTTGTAATCCCAGGGACTCCAGAAGCTGAGGCAGAAGGATCTTAATTTCAAAGCCAGCCTCAGCAAATTACAGAGGCCCTAAGCAACTTAGCAAGACCCTCTCTCAAGAATAATGGGGGTGGGGGTGGCGTGGATGAAGATGTAGTTATTATAGATTATAGATTATAGAAAGCAGTTAAGTACCCCAGAGCTCTATTCCCAGCACCAAAAAATGGGCATATTAAATATGAATAGTTGTTTGTATATCAATTAGACTTCTATAAAACTATTTTAAAAAGAAATGAAATTGGATATCACTATAGACTCTATTGACATCCAAAGAATAATAGAGATACTTATATACCTTATAGACTCAGAAATTTGGCAAATGAAACAGACCAATTCCTTGGAAAACACAAACTGTCACCACACATTCAATAGGAAATAGATAATTTGAATAGCCTCAAAGTTTTAAAGAAAATTAAAATTTAATTTTAAAATCCCCCCCAAATAATCCCCAGGCCTAAATGACTGTACTTTCAAATTAAACAAACATGTAAAGAACAAATAACACCAATTCTACACCTATCTCTTAAAAAAAAAAAAAAAACAGAACAGGAGGGATCACACCAAATCATTAATGAGAACCTTCTTATTTTGGTATCAAAACCATATATACTGCAGACAAATATCCCTCATGAATACAGGAGCGAAAACCTTAGTTATCTACTAACAAACAGATTTTAGCTATATATATATAAATAATGTATAGAGAATATATATAGAGAGAATATATATGTGTATATACACATATATATTCTAAGGAATATGCACACACGAAAAGAAAACCATTAGACCTAAGAAACAACTCAAGGTGCAGAACATAAGATCAATAACAAAAATCAATTGAATCTCTATGCACTGGTCAGGAACAATCTGAAAATGGATTAAGAAAACAATTCCATTTACAATGGCATCAACCAGAATAAAATCCTTAGAAACAAATTCGACAAATAGTGGTACAGCATGTGTACACTGGAAAGCACAAACCATCACTGAGAGAAATTAAAGACCTAAATAAATGGACAGACATCCCACATTCATCAGATTATATCACATTAAGAAAGCAATACTCCTCGGATTGATTTACAGAATCAACCGAATCCCTACCAAAATCTGTGCAGAAAAGAGTTAATTTATCAGACCTCAAAATACTATCATTTGAAAATTCTGCCTGCAAATTTGGCCCTTGGCTAGCATCTAGGAACTTGGATTTGGATCTTAAGACTAGCTCATTTTGCCTTATGGCTTATCACAAACACCAGGTTGCACAATTCTAAATACACTAAAAATCATTGAATTGTATTCATTAAATGGGCATATTATAGCATATGTTAATTATATTTCAATGAAGTAATTATAGATTATAGAACTAGCAGTAGCTAATAAAATATATCAGTTCATTTAAAGAGAAAAAAAAAAGAGGCAGGCACTGTGGCACTCACCTGTAATCCAGGTGACTCTGGAAGCTGAGGCACAAGGATTGCAAGTTCCAGGCCAGCCCCAGCAACTTAGCCAGACCCTAAGCAACTTAGCAAGACCCCATCTCAGAATAAAAAAAAATAAAAAGAGCTAAGTATGTTGCTCAGTGGTAAAGCACCCCTAGGTTCAATCACTGGTACCAAAATAAATAAATAAATAAATAAATAAAAGATTGTTGTAGAGTGGCAAGGAAAGAGTAGATTCAGTTAGGAAGTTATTACAGTAATTCAGGCCATTTGTATTAGGGTGATTCAAATGCTTTTAGCTTTGTCCAAATACTTCTATCTGGTTCAGGGCATAACAATTCTTCAACAACCACTATCACCAGTAATTTTCTTTTTTTTCTTTTTTTTTTTTTTAAGATAGAGTGAGAGAGGGAGGGAGGGAGAGAGAGAGAGAGAATTTTTAATATTTATTTTTTAGTTCTCGGCGGACACAACATCTTTGTTTGTATGTGGTGCTGAGGATCGAACCCGGGCCGCACGCATGCCAGGCGAGCGCGCTACCGCTTGAGCCACATCCCCAGCCCACCAGTAATTTTCTATTATGTAAATATCCTCAAGCACTTATTTATATGAACCTTGTTCTATCTTTCACAGGGTAAATTTAAATGAATAAAACACAGTCATTTTCCACAAATAGTTCTGTATTTGAAAATACTCATAATGAAAGAATTACAACCCAAGGCAGAATGTGATAAGTGAATTTACTTATAAATTCACAAGGGGAATATAAAACTGCTAAGCATTTTAGGACATAAGTTGTTAAGCCCACTACTAATGTCAACACCATCACTAGTATTATAATCATCTCTCTCTCTCTCTCTCTCTGGTACTGGGAATTGAACCTAGGGGTGCTTAACTACTGAGCAACATCCCCAGATCATTTATATATAATATATAATATAAAATATATTAATTTTATATATTATATATCATATTTATATGATATATGATATTTATCTATATATCTACATATCTATATATCTATATATAATATATATGATGTCTATCTATAAATGTATATAGATATATCTATATATAGATATATATCTATATTATATATGATATCTATAATATGATATCTATCTATATATGTATATATATCTATATATGTGTGTGTATATATATATATGTATATATCTATATCTATATATGTATATATGTATACATATCTATATCTATATATATGTATATGGATGTGTGTGTGTGTATGTGTGTGTATCATTAGAGACAGGGTCTCGCTGAGTTGCTAAGTGCCTCCCTAAATTGCTGAGGCTGGCTTTGAACTCGCAATCCCCCTGCCTCAGCCTCCCAAGCCGCTGGGATTACAGGCGAGCGTCACCGCGCCCAGCTGTTGTAATCATCTTAATACCACTAAGAGTAATTAACTCGGTGATTAAGTACAAGAGCCACTACTGAGTCCTATACAGAGTTCAATAGTCGCTGCCTTCCTGGAAAGTATAAACATCTTTATGACAGAAATACTCAAGAAACCTATCAATAAATCACACACACACACACACACACACACACACACACACACACACACACAGGACTGAGAGTGATTC
>NW_026007591.1:0-4031 GCF_001458135.2 Marmota marmota marmota
CTGGGGATTGAACCCAGGACCTTGTGCATGTGAGGCAAGCACTCTACTAACTGAGCTATATCTCCAGTCCAAGGCACTTGTTTTAATCCCAAGCATAATAAATATAAATTATAAATATAAATATAAATAAAGGTATTGTGTCCACCTGTGATGGCAAAACCAGACCTAGTTGTAAAATGAAATTATAAAAATGTTATAGTAAGACAACAATGCCTGGGGAGGGGGTCAGTTCTCCTCCCCTCAGCCTTTATCCAGGAATCCTGATTTACCTTGGGCCCCTACCTTTTGGATTATAGACAACTTCCTCTGGGAGTCTGACTTTGAGATGTAAATGCACCTGTGGAGGCCCTGGGCCCGGTCTTCCCCTTATCACACTCTGTTCCTGTAAACAAGTTCTCAGGTGGAAACCCCAGGCACACTGGGCTGGGATTGTGGCTCAGTGGTAGAGCGCTCCCCTAGAATGGGCGGTTTGATCCTCAGCACCACATAAAAAATAAAGGCATTGTGTTGTGTCCATCTACACCTAAAAAATAAATATTAGAAAAAAAAAACCCAGACTAGACAATATATGACACTAGATAGCCTCTAAATATTGTGAGAAATTGTGGATAGGGGCTCAGAATTTGGAGTTTTGTTTTTCCTCTGGCCCGCTGGCATAAAATAAAGATTGGTGTTTTCCTCCTCTCTGAGTGCTGCTTGCTGCTTCTTGAACAGTCTGTTTTCCACAACACACCTACAAATACAAAAATAATCTAAAAAATCTACTTTGTATTGAGAGCTAATCCCCTACCCACCAAACAAATTCCCAAAACCCACTATTTCCAATAGTACCACCAAAAAGAAAAAGAATTCTTGCATGTTAGAAATTCCTCAAGTGATTGATCACCTATGCATTTCACTGTTTCATTTCATTGAATTTATGAATGATCATCAAGTCATTTTTTTCCGGTGGGGGGGCGGTTACTGGGGATTGAACCTAGGGATGCTTAACCACTGAGCTATTTGTTTTTGTTTTTTGAAGGGCATTCCATGTGCACTTTAAAAAATTTTTTTTAGTTGTAGATTGTCACAATGTCTTTATTTTTATGTGGTGCTGAGGATAGAACCCAGGGCCTCATGAGTTTGAGGCAAGTGCTCTACCTACAAGCTACAACCCCAGCCTGAACTATTTGGTTTTTGAGATATGGTCTTGCTAAATTGCTCAGGGCCTTGTCAAATTACTGAGGCTGGCTTTGAACTTGTGATCATCCTGCCCCAGCCTCTTGAGCTGGGATTACAAGCCGTATCCTGTGCCTGGCCAGTAAGTCATATATATATATATGTCTCCCCACAATTTTTTTATTTAATTCTCTTCTACTTTACACATACATATGATAATTATGACTAAAATATAACATATTTCACCACCCAAAATTCAAGTCAATCATTTCTTTCAGTAGCATTTTATATAAATCAAATTATTATAACTGACACAGAAAGACATAAAATGCACAAATATGAAAAAACCACATCTACCAAATTTTTGTTTGTGTAAGTTTGAGCTTAAAAATTTGTTTTAGTTAATTTTGTTTCTTTTCTTCAACAATATTTCAACAATAACACTTTAGTCTTAGTTTCTTCTTCATACTATGGAAATTTGAGCATTTTTTTACCACTTTTTCTTTTTTTTAATTAAATTTTTATTTTATTTTTTTAGTCACACATGACAGCAGAATGTATTTTGACGTATAATACATATATGGAATGTACATACATCAATCATATTGTCTATTCTATTCTGCTGCCCTTCCTATCCCCCCTACTCCTCCCCTCCTCTCCCATCCTTTCTCTCTATCCAATCTAACGTGACACACTTTTTTCTTTTCTTTTTCTCATTACAACATCATAAATGTATTCTGTGTAACAATGAGGTTCTCCTTCCATCTTCCGTGCAACTCCTCTTCCCCCTCTTTTTCCCTCCCACCACTCTTCCCTATTTAGTGGTAGTCTTCTTCTCATGCTCTTCCTCCCTATCCCATTTTGAGTCACCCCCCTTATATCAGAGAAGACATTAGGCATTTGTTTTTTAGGGATTGGCTAACTTCACTTAGCATAAGCTGCTCTAATGCCATCCATTTGCCTGCAAATGCCATGATCTTGTTATTTTTTAGTACTGAGTAATATTCCATTGTGTATAAATGCCACATTTTTTAATCCATTCATCTATTGAAGGGCATCTAGGTTGGTTCCACATTCTAGCTATTGTGAATTGTGCTGCTATAAACATTGATGTGGCTGTGTCCCTGTAGTATGCTCTTTTTAGGTCTTTTGGGTATAGTCCGAGAAGGGGAATAGCTGGGTCAAATGGTGGTTCCATTCCCAGCTTTCCAAGCAATCTCCATACTGCTTTCCAAATTGGCTGCACCAATTTGCAGTCCCACCAGCAATGTATGAGTGTACCTCCCCCCCCCCATCCTCGGTAGCACTTATTGTTGTTTGACTTCATAATGGCTGCCATTCTTATTGGAGTGAGTGAGATGGTATCTTAGAGTAGTTTTAATTTGCATTTCTCTGATTGCTAGATATGGTGAACATTTTTTCATGTATTTGTTGATTGATTGTATATCCTCTTCTGAGAAGTTTCTGTTCAAGTCCTTGGCCCATTTGTTGATTGGGTTATTTGCTTTTTTGTTGTTTAACTTTTTGAGTTCTTTGTATACTCTAGAGATTAGAACTCTATCTGATGTTTGAGGGGTAAAAATTTGTTCCCAGGATGTAGGCAACCTATTCACCTCACATATTATTTCTCTTGCTGAGAAAAAATTTTTTAGTTTGAATTTGTCCCATTTGTTGATTCTTGATTTTAACTCTTGTACTATAGGTGTCTTATTAAGAAATTTGGGGCCTGCCCCCACGTGATGAAGATTATGGCCAACTTTATCTTCTATTAGACACAGAGTCTCTGGTCTGATTCCTAGCTTCTTGATCCGTTTTGAGTTGACTTTTGTGCATGGTGAGAGAAAGGGATTCAATTTCATTTTGTTGCATATGGATTTCCATTTCTCCCAGCACCATTTGTTGAAGATGCTATCCTTTCTCTATTGCATGGTTTTAGCACCTTTGTCTAATATAAGGTAGTTGTAATTTTGTGGATTGGTCTCTGTGTCCTCTATTTTGTACCATTGGTTTACCAGCCTGTTTTGGTGCCAGTACCATGCTGTTTTTGTTACTATTGCTCTATAGTATAGTTTAAAATCTGATATCACGATACCACCAATTTCACTCTTCCTGCTTAGAATTACTTTAGCTATTCTGGGTCTCTTGTTTTTCAGGATGAATTTCATGATTGCTTTTTCTATTTCTGCAAGGAATGCCATTGGGATTTTGGTGGGAATTGCATTGAATATGTAAAGTGCTTTTGGTAGTATGGCCATCTTAATAATATTAATTCTACCAATCCATGAGCAAGGTAAATCCTTCCATCTTCTAAGGTCTTCTTCTATTTCTTTCTTCAGGGTTCTGTAGTTTTCATTGTATAGCTCTTTCACCTCTTTTGTTAAGTTGATTCTCAGGTATTTTATTTTTTTTTTTGGAGGATATTGTGAATGGGGTAGTTGTCCTCATTTCCATTTCAGAGAATTTTGTCACTGATATACAGGAATGCCTTTGATTTATTGGTATTGATTTTATATCCTGCCACTTTGCTGAATTCATTTACTAGTTCTAGAAGTCTCTTGGTTGAATTTTTTGGGTCTGCTAGATATAGGATCATGTCATCGGCAAATAGTGCTAATTTAAGTTCTTCTTTTCCTATATTTATGCCTTTAGTTTCCTTCGTCTGTCTAATTGCTCTGGCTAGTGTTTCAAGAACTATGTTGAATAGAAGTGGTTGAGAGAGGGCATCCTGTCTTGTTCCAGATTTTGAAGGGAATGCCTTCAATTTTCTCCATTTACAATGATGCTTGGTCTGAGGCTTAGCGTAGATAGCTTTTAAAATGTTGAGGTAAGTTCCTATTATCCCTAGTTTTTCTAGTGTTTTTAACATAAAGGGA
>NW_026007592.1:0-4031 GCF_001458135.2 Marmota marmota marmota
GGGGGTACCGGAGATTGAATTCAGGAGAACTTGACCACTGAGCCACATCCCCAGCCCTATTCTGTATTTTATTTAGAGGCAGGGTCTCACTGAGTTGTTTAGTGCCTCACTTTTGCTGAGACTGGCTTTGAACTTTTGATCTTCCTGCCTCAGCCTCCCTAGCTGCTGGGATTACAGAAGTGTACTACCCCACCCAGACATAAATTCATTTAAAAAAAATTATTTCTGGGCTGGGATTATGGCTCAGCGGTAGAGCGCTCGTCTAGCATGTGTGAGGTCCTGGGTTTGATCCTCTGCACCACATAAAAATATAAATAAAATAAAGGTATTTTGTTCAACTACTTCTAAAAAATAAATGTTTTTAAAAAATTATTTCTTCTAAGTTATTCTCCACTACATGGTTACTTCACAGATGGACATATTCACATAGTTATTTAGATGTAGCTGACATGGTGAGCTTTGCTGTCATATTATCAGCATGTAACTAATGATAAGTAACATCCACCATGTTCTACCACAGCGATCAAGGTGAAGATTATCCCTCTGTGGTCACACTTTCATTCAACATCATTCAGCATGGAGTCTGCAATCTTGAAAGGGGGATAAAAGTTCCTTAAGGATAAGAATCATGTTTTATATGATAATTAATTTCTTTGAATACCCAGAAAAATAAAGAAAATAAAAATGATTTGAATAGAGATACATTTAAAACAAATTGGCAGGGGGCGGGCAGGGGCAGGTCAGTGCTGGGCATTGAACCCAGGACCTTGTGCATGCTAAGTATACGCTCTACCACTGAGCTATATCCCAGCCCCAAGATACATTAAAGTTTTGAATAACTAGAACAAAATATTTCCTAACTTTAACAAGTTCATATTATAAAAAAATATTTTTAGTTGTAAGTGGTCACAATAACTATATTCTTTTTATTTATTTTTATAATGAAGTACTGAAGATAGAACCCAGTGCCTCACATGTGCTAGGCAAGAGCTCCACCACTGAGCCACAACCCCAGCCCAATACGTTCATAATTAAACCTGGAGGACAAACACAGTCAAATTTATTATACTAAACTGATATAGGATTATATTATAATATATTTACTCCTACTGAATTGAGCACATTTTTGTGTATAACTAAGAAAACACAAAGAGATGAGGATATCTGTGTTGCTAGATACAGGGTTTGAACCATCTCACTAGATGTTTTCATCACTGTATGTTTTACAAATAAGTCTGAACAAAATGAAAATGGAATCATCAAAACAATTAAAAGGGGCATAAAACAATATCAAACCATGTTGGAACCGGGGATGATTTGATGTGATTTATAGTAGCAGGGTAGATTCAACTGCTAAAAATGTTAAGAGAGAAAAAATAATGAAAATGTGAGGGAGCTGAGTCTCAAAACCTGTGAAATTTTTAGGACAATTTATTTGCAACGTGAATTATCAAAGGTGCCTACCCTGCATGCCCACCCCACAAATAATTATTATGGATGACCATCTATTTACAGGAGGGTATTTAGAGGCTAGGAAAGTCAATGACTGGGATTTAAGAATAGTAAAAGCACACAAAGATCAAAGACCTGAGATAGTGTTCAGACTTGGAATGAGGGTGGGAAGAACACTGGATTGGCTAGGTCTTATCTCTGATCTAAGAGCTGAAGGGCATGTGCCCTTTCTTAGGATAGTGCTCTACAGGCTGATGCTGGCCCAAAGATGGTCTGGTATCATTCCAAATTCCTAAGGTCTAATCTGCCCTGCAAGGGAAAAGACTGGCTATCTCCTGGCTGGGCCCACCTGTGACAGGGCTATCAAAGTGACAAGGAGTAAAAGTTGGAGGAGGGATGGAGGTGGTGGAGCCAGTTTTGTAAATGGTTGGAAGGTCAGGGTTCAATGGCTATGAGACAACTGCCTTCCATTGCACACAGGGAAGTTGTAGTCAGGCACCAAAGAGAAGGCTGCAAACATACTGGGCAGTTCATGAAAAAAACAAAGCACAAACCAACTCTCCTTCTAATACGACTATGTGTTGCTGGGGAAAGAAGATAGGTGTGACATAAAAAAGGTATTTTTTTTTGTAACCCCTATGTTTTGTACTCAATATAAATATATAAAAGTCAGATCCTGATATATCTTTTCCCAAGTAGCAGAAACCAAGGTTGAAGTGCTACTGTAAAAATGTTTTTAATTAATTTACTGGCATTGATTATACTAATTGGCCAATGATAAGGCTATAAATCTTTAAAAAGGTCTTAGAATGTGATGGTTGTACACCAAACCAGAAAAAAAATACAATAGTTTAAATCTAATGTTCCATCAGCCTTTTTGGATATATCATAGTAAATTTTACTATTAACTTTTTTTTCCTCAGAATATCATCTACTTTTAGTTGTTTCAATAAATGGTCCTTGGCTTTAAAGGGTGGGATTGGGAGATGTTCATTTAGTCAATTCTTTTTTTTTTTAATATTTGTTTTTTAGTTGTAGACGGATACAATACATTTATTTATTTGTTTTTATGTGGTGCTGAGGATCAAACCCAGTGCCTCACACATGCTAGGCAAGCGCTTTACCACTAAGCTACATCTGCAGTCCCTCAAATCTTATTTGAGGAATGCACACACACACATAGGTAAATATGTGTATATTTATATATGTGTGTATATATGCATGTGTGGGGGAGTATGCATTAATCACTGAGGTAGCATACTACTGTTTTACTCATTTCAATCTTCTCCAAAGAGAAATTAAATCTCAGTTTAACTTGCTACACACCTAGAAATACTTAACTTGGTGAATGTATTTTAGTCTATGTATACTTTTAGCTACACCGCTAAACACCAGCCCAAAAAATAAAAAGCTGTTTCCTCCCCCAAAATACAAAGGTCTGTTTCCTCTCTCGGGCTGCAAGGACTCCAAGACCACTCCATTCTGACCCACAAAAGTGAGAGAAGATTACTTCTGGGGCTACAGAATCTCCATTTGCATGACACTCAATAGAAATTTATTTCAGCCCGGAATGAACAGCATGGCTGTTGAACACCTTCCAGCTCTAAAGCATTTTGCTTTTGTATGGCAGTCTGGCACACCGCTGTGCCCACAAGTGCACTGCCCCGTTCCATGTGCCTCCACCACCAGAACACAAACACACAAACGTGCACAGCGGCATCAGAGCTCCACTTTGTTCTTTTCTGTGAGGCAAAGTCATGTGGCAAGGAGCCAGTCTCTTTCTGTTCATTGCATTTTGGTGCTAGCTGCTCCTAATTCAGTATCTTGCAAAATGACATTCTGCTAATGACTTGAATGTCAAAGCTGGGATAATGGCAGAAGTAGAAGGAAATGTTTCCTAAATGGAGAAGCAACAGGAAAACTGCCAAGTGTATATTAAAATAAGTTGTGTGTTTACCCCCTACTTTAGTGCTTAGTCCCCTCCCATTTGTTCCCAACATGAAAGGGAAGTGGCACTCTAAGAAAAGAAGAATAGTGAATAGCTCACCTTAGGGAAAGCACAGGGGGGGAAAACCAAACAAACAAGAGGTCAAAGGAATGTTTTCCCTTAATTAACTTGACAGATGTCTTTTCCTTTCCTCATTTGCATTCACTGATGTTTTCTTAGCCATTCTCTCATTTTGCCAAGATGAAATTGGCCACAAGGAACCTGTTCTGTTGCTAAAGACAAGAAAACTGGGGAGATTGGGGAGATACCAGAAGACACTGGCCTATAAGTTGTTCTGCTTTCAGTCTGGGTAATCAGTGCTACTTGCTATTGTCATTTATGGGCTGAAAAATGATGTGGTGATTTGACAAGGAAGCACCATTAATTAGTGGCAAATAGAGCCTAAGAAGAGGGGTCATGCGGCTTCCACAACCAGGACACTTCAAAGTTAGAAACTGCTTTAGATGTATACATACATTTAACCACTTCTTATGTGAAGGCATAATAATTCTGTCCCACAAAGACAGAGTTAAGTTCTATTTTAGACATAATGGATTTGAGCACTTGCCATCAGTAGACCTGGTTTCAAATT
>NW_026007593.1:0-4030 GCF_001458135.2 Marmota marmota marmota
TATATATATATGATGTAGTTCAATAGAGAAATTCTAAAAGTAATCTAAATGAAAAGCCACAAACTGAATGATGTTCAAAATTCCTAGATTCTATAACAATTAAAAATTGCAAGTTTGAATTCTCAGATTGTGATTTAAAGAAATTTAGTTAACACATTTTAATTTAAAATATCATTCTCTTTTATGAGCCTAAGTTTATTTTCTACATCTTAACATAATGAGTGGCTTTACTTTTTAAATTTTTTTAAATTTTTTTTTAGTTGTAGATGGACACAATACTTTTATTTTATTTATTTATTTTTATGTGGTACCAGTGATCAAACCCAGTGCTTCATGCATGCTAGGCAAGCACTTTACCACTGAGCCACAACCTCAGCTCCTAATGAGTGGTTTCATTAAAAATCACTTTAATTAAACTTTTGCACATTTTGTGCAATCCCACCAATGAATTTGCAAACAGGTTGTAACAAATGTTTGCCACCTGGCATTAATTTGTAGGAATAGGAAGTTACATAACAAAAACAACCAACAATTATAGGTGATATTTGCTACAAAAAAAATAAATATTATTCTTGAATCCATAAGTGGCTCCCTGGAAAATTTAAAACCTAAATGCCTCAAAACTACAGTGAATTTTTGGATCAATTCTGATTTCATTTTTCAACCCATACCTTACACAATATACTTGTATTAGTTTGAACCACTTTCCCACACCTACCCTCACTGCTATGTCCAAGCACCAGACTAAAGTAAATATCTAATTTTCTTTTGAAAATATTTAATGAAGCCCAGTTTCAATCCAAAGGTATTGCCCTCTTAAATAGTAAAGTGGGTCTTCAGTGTATTTGATGCTCCTATTTTCAACATGCCCTCTTGGTACCCTCCCCCAAGAAAACGCACCCACATACACACATACATTTTTGTCCATTACCAAGTATCCTGTGCCTTGAAGGCTGATGTCCATGAAGGAATCACACTGGGCCAGTCCTCTAGGAGCCCAGCCTCATGTCAAGTTCCTTCTGCCTTTTCTGCCAGTATAACGTGCTCGTTATTTATTCCATTTTCTCAGGACCAAGTGTACTTTGCAAAGGGGCAGCTAAAACTAATATGATCTATAATCATGTGTATAAATGTGCTATTGCCTTTGCATATCCCACAAGAGTTGTCTTGGGACTAGACTTTAATTTCAACTAAGATGCTAATGATGGCCCAGGAGACTTCTTGGGACATTCACAAGAGCTTTTCTTAGACAGAATGGGACTCTTAGCATCTCATCTATGACAGATCCGTGTAACCCACACACATATCACAAATACTTCAGTATTTATCATTCTCTCTAAAAGATAGTCTAAATAGATCTTGAAACTAGACAATGCTAAAATATTTGCTTTCTAAAAGTAAATGAGTAGATTTGAATAAGAATTTTCCAGCATGAACTAGACAGTTAATGAAACTACCTTGGCTTAATTTCCTGTAGCACAAAAACTTACCTAGATCCTACTTTCACAGTATCTGTCATTTATGAAGCTTATTACTTGAAAAATTATTCCATTGGATTTTTCAAGTTTTATTTTTCTAGAAATGCCAAGTTTATTGGAATGCTCTGACCTTTGAAATTAATAACTGAGCTGTAAATAATTGATCAGAATGGTTTAATATCCAAAAGAATGTCTGATATAAGTTTTATTCGGATTATTGGGATAATAAAATAGTATTTTAGACTTATTTCTTTAAAATATGATCAAAACTAAAAAGAAGAAAAGACTATTAATATTTCTTGGTAGAAAGGCAAAACTGTCAATTCAAAGTAGAAAAATATCTCTATTCATGTTGTGACATTTTTCTCAGCACCCAGGTGAATGTTACACATATGAAAACCTGTTTCTTTGAAGATCTCCTCTATTTTATAAAGTTACTTAAGAAGATTTCCTGGGAATTTTGAGCTCTATATAATCAAAGGGAGAAAATAGTATTGACACTGTGACTCAGCAGATACTTTGGTTCATGAATGCTCTAAAGGTCTTGACATTCATTTCCTTAGAAGAGCTTTTCACTTTCTCATTAGTTATTTATAATGCCAAGGAAGAAAGTATAACATACACACTACAAAACATTTTGTATTTTTGTATTCAAAAATAGCATGAGATGTTTACTGGTCCGGTAATGTGGACAGGAAGTAAACCAGGATTACTAGGAGCTAAATTTGTGGCTACAGGTAAAGTTCAGAGAGCAGTATCTGGAAATTTGCAGAAATTGCAGGAATTAGGTACTCAAAGGTAAGGGGTGGGAAAGCCAGATATGGCGGAGCTAACAATAAGGATGAGAACTGTAGTAATGCTGCTGAGTGAAAACAGCAAGGTGCATCATGATTTCTCTAGAATGCTTGAAAGATTAGCATTCTAGAGAAATCATGGCAGCAAAAATACGTGCAGTTGCTAAGGAGGAGGTTATCTGTTCTGTGGGCCTGTGTATTCGCCCTTGTTTTACTCTCCCCCATCTATCCTAAACAAATATATCTAAACTCTATGAAAGGATTCCTATTAAACAAATAGTATGTCAATGTTACCTACAAACATTGGGAATCAAAATAAGACTTCTGAGGGTGGAGAGGAATATCAAGAGACTATTTTCAATTTAGAGATCGATGATTATTATTGTTAATATGACTATACACTTTTTAAGGAATTTTTGTCTGTTCTTTTCAGTTATACATGACAGTAGAATGCATTTTGACACATTGTACACAGATGGAGCACAATTTCTCATACCTCTGGCTGTACATGGTGTAGTCACACCAGTAATGTAATCATACACATATATAGGGTAATAATGTCTGTCTCATTCTACTGTCCTTCCCATCCCCACAACCCTACCCCTCTTCTCACTCCCCTCTGCACAATCCAAAGTTCCTTTATTATTACCCTATTTCTCTCCCCCACAACTGTGGATCAACATCTTCTTATCAGAGAAAACATTCAGTCTTTGGTTTTGGGGGACTGGCTTTTTTCACTTAGCATGATAGTCTTCAAATCCATAAATTTACAGGCAAATACCATAGTTTCATTATTTTTTATGGCTGAGTTATTTTCTACTGTGCATATATACCACATATTTTTTACCCATCCATTTGTTGAAGGGCATCTAGGTTGGTTCCATAGTTTAGCTATTCTGAATTGAGCTGCTATAAATATTGATGTGCCTGCATTACTGTAGTACTCGGATTTTAAGTCCTTTGGGTATAAACTGAGGAGTGGGATAGCTGGGCCAAATGGTGGTTCCATTCCAAGTTTTCTGAGGAATCTCCATACTGCATTCCATAGTGATTATACCAGTTTGCAGTCCCACCAACAATATACCTTTTCCCCACATCCTCGCAAACACTTATTATTGCTTGTATTCTTGATAATTGCCATTCTGACTAGAGTGAGATGAAATTTTAGAGTAGTTTGATATGCATTTCTCTAATTGCTAGAGACATTGAATTTTTTTTCATACGTTTGTTGATCAATTGTATTTCTTCCTCTGTGAATGTCCAGTACCTTAGCCCATTTATTGATTGGTTTTTGTTGTTGTTGTAGTTGTTGTTTGTTTGTGTTTGGTGTTAAGTTTTTGAGTTATTTGTATATCTTGGAGTTTAATACTTTATCTGAGGTGCATGAGGTAAAGATTTTGTCCCATTCTGTAGGCTCTCTGTTCATATTCTGGATAGCTTCCTTTCCTTAGAAGAAGCTTTTTAGTTTCATTCCATCCCATTTATTGATTCTTTTTTTTTTATTGGTTGTTCAAAACATTACAAAGCTCATGACATATCATCTTTCATACATTTGATTCAAGTGAGTTATGAACTCCCATTTTTACCCCAAATACAAATTGCAGAATCACATCAGTTACACATTCACAATTTTTACATAATGTCATATTAGTGACTGTTGTATTCTGCTGCCTTTCCTATCCCCTACTATCCCCCCTCCCCTCCCCTCTCATCTTCCCTCTCTACCTCATCTGCTGTTGTTTAATTCTCTCCCTTGTC
>NW_026007594.1:0-4029 GCF_001458135.2 Marmota marmota marmota
TAAATCAATGGATGTGTAACTGATGTGATTCTGCAATCTGTATTTGGGGTAAAAATGGGAGCTCATAACCCACTTGAATCAAAGTGTGAAATATGATATATCAAGAATTATGTAATGTTTTGAACAGCCAACAATAAAAAATTTAAAAAAAAAAAAAAGCAAACGTATCTTAAAGATTAAAATTGAATCCATGGAAAAAAAATATATACTGTGGTATTCTCCATCAAAGCTGCTATGAACTTACAAACACTTACAGGTAGTAGTATCGAACCATGAGCTGCTCTCATCTTTTAAATACTTCCTTGAATAAACTTATATAATAATGTTTTTGGAATCTCCAGTCAATCACCAATTTTTTCTCTGTCAGGAGAGAAAGCAGCAGTCTATTTAACAACAACAACAACAAATAACAATAAAATCCAACTTTAAACATACTACAATGAAAATAAATGATTTACAAATATATGCAACATTATTATGAACTTTACAAATTTGATAATTGAGGAAAGCAAATTCCAGAAAAGAACAGACTATATGAGTTCGCTTATCAGAAAAGTGGGCAAAAATTATTCTATCAAACATCAGGAGAGTGCTTAACATTCAGAACAGGAACAAGTTGGAGGATTGGGTGATCACAATGTTCTGTTCCTTGATCTGTGCCTGGATCACAGGAGAATCATCAATTTATGAAAATCCCACTTGGTGTACATGACTAATAGGTATACCATTCTGTTTGTCTCAATAAAATGCTTGAATTTCCACCAAAAAATCAAAACAAAAGGCAAACGTTTCAATGTAAAGTGAAGAAAGTAAAGAGATCCAGAATATAAGACATATGTAAAACAACATTATTGTTTCTATATTTATTTCTTTTTTTTTTAGAGAGAGAGAGAGAGAGAGAGAGAGAGAGAGAGAGAGAATTTTATTTTATTTTAGTTTAGTTTAGTTTTTGTTGGACACAACATCTTTGTTTGTATGTGGTGCTGAGGATCGAACTCAGACCGCAGGCATGCTAGGCGAGCGTGCTACCGCTTGAGCCACATCCCCAGCCCCACTATATTTATTTCTTAATGGTATTCAGTCTACGTCTACTACATACCAATTGTTAAATTCAACTCAAGGAAAAGAAGATAAAAGGTGAAAATCTAGAGAAAAGCACATATTAACCCACTATATATACATAGCATATCAGAGAAAGTACAGAGAAAAAAATAAGTTTTGCTAAATATGTTTTATTTGCATTACCACTGTTTACATGGCCTTGTTCACTGTGAGCACCAGAAGTTTGACTGAAGTAATCAGGCATGGATAAGGCAATGAGAACACATACACAAGAGAAGATCTCAACCGGTTTTTAATCGAGAAATTTATGAAGATGTCAGAAAGGATTGAAGTTGAACCTACATACTAAATTCCACATAGGATACCTTCACAGTTCAGGTGTCACCTTCTCCTAACTCCTCAGTAGAGAGCTGTTGAATACAGGGTGTTGCTTGTGTTAGCCAGTTCTCCATCCTTATAATGAAATACCTGACATAATTAACTTTCCAAGAAAAAAATATTTATTTGGCTCACAGTCTTAGAGGGTTCAGTCCACAGTCAGGTGACTCCATCGCTTTGGTTCCATGGTGAGACTGCATATTATTCTGGGAGAGCATGGCAGAGAAAACTCCTGGCATCACAACACAGAGAGAAAAGAGGAAGAGGACAAAAAACAGCAAGTTTTCAATGACCTAAGGACTTTACTTCCAGAGTTTCCATCACCTCCCATTAAATGCACCTGGGAACCAAACATTTAACATTAGAGTTTTTGGGGACTTTCACCATCCAAACTACAGTGTGGCCCCCATGACCTGGTGACCTTCCATTAGGCCTCACCCCTTGAAAATCTGCCACCTCTCAATACCTTATATTGGGAACCAAAATTCCAGCATTGATGCTTTGCAGGAAAGACCACATCAAACCTCAGCACTGCAATGTTCGTTTTCATGACTTGATTTCAAGAAACCAATCAACTTTGCTGCATTGAAGTTGAATGTATAATTGTACTTTTAATTTTATATATTTGCTTTATGCCTTATCTGTTTTTATGTTTCAAAGTAAAATAATTTGAAAAATAGCACCCCCACCACCACTGGGATAAAAAGAAAATTTTCAGTTTGGGTCTGTCTTGCAGTACCATTTACTGAGAACCTATTTCTGTTCTTATCTCAAATAGGTCTCTCCTGGTCATGCTTTCTCTCATATTCCTGGACTTTCAGGATGACATGCAGAGGGATTCTTAGCAGTTCTCGTGCACTGGTTCAAGGTGTTGTATATATTAATATTGCTGAGAAGGTTTTGCTTGACTACAAATGTACTCTAGAAAATTACTGATCATTTGTTTCGCTTATTTTGTAATCATTACTAGATTTTTGTGCCTGGAATTCTTTCACGCATAGTGTACAAGATACTGTTGTCTTAGTAATAAAAAATATAAACATCAGGAATATTCCTTTGTGTTCTACACCTTTAGCCTCTAAAATAATTTTTCAATGATGTCACAAGTAAAATCACACAGGATTCATTAAAAAAATCAATAATACAGACATGTAGTCTGGGTATATAAAGAACTTAAAAAGCTAAACACCAAAAAACAAATAACCTAATCAATAAATGGGCCAATGACCTAAAGAGACACTTCTCAAAAGATGATGTACAATCAATCAACAACCACATGAAAAGATGTTCATCATCACTAGCAATTAGAGAAATGCAAATCAAAACTACTCTAAGATTTCATCTCACTCCAATTAGAATGGCAGCTATTATGAAGACAAACAACAATAAGTGTTGGTGAGGATGTGGGAAAAAAGGTACACTCATACACTGCTGGTGGGACTGCAAATTGGTGCAGCCAATATGGAAAGCAGTATGGAGATTTCTTGGAAAATTGGGAATGGAACCACCATTTGATCCAGCTGTCCCTTTCCACGGTCTATACCCAAAGCATTTAAAAACAGCATACTACAGGGACACAGCCACATCAATGTTTATAGCAGCACAATTCACAATAGCTCAACTGTGGAACTAACCTAGATGCCCTTCAATAGATGAATGGATTAAAAAATGTGGCACATATACACAATGGAATATTACTCAGCAATAAAATAAAATAAAATCATGGCATTTGCAGGTAAATGAATGCAGTTACAGAAGATAATGCTAAGCGAAGATAGCCAACCCCAAAAAAACAAATGCCAAAAGTTTCTTTGCTATAAGGTGACTGACTCATAAGTGGGCTAGAGAGGGGGAGCACGGGAGGATTAAATGAACTCTAGATAGGGCAGAGGGTTTGGAGGAGAAGGAAGGGGGCATGGGGTAATTAATGATGGTGGAATGTGATGATCATTATAACCCAAAGTACAGGTATGAAGACACAAATTGGTGTGAATATAGTATGTATATAACCAGAGATATGAAATATTGTGCTCTATATATGTAATCAAAATTGTAATACATTCTGCTGTCATATATAAATTAAAAAAAATTTATTATAAATCTAAATAGCTGAGACAAAGTTGCATCACACAAGGATAAATAAATAAAATAAGTGAAAAGAATGAGGAGTTCAGATCAGAGAGAGGGGGGGAGGATATATTGTGTTACTGTATTTGGGGTCTGTGACTTATGTCTCATAGTGGGTTAGAGAGGGGGAGAATGGGAATATAGTATAGTCATATGCTGTTACAGTAGGATCACTGCAGATCTCCATCTTACTTTTTCTCCATAAGGAGAAGTTGGTCTTTTCTCTGAGCCAATCAAGGTGGGACGGAATATATATATATATATATATATATATATATATATATATATATATACACACATATATATATATACATATTTAATTATACAAGAAAATTAGTACTACATATCAATGTTATAGTTAATTTCTTGACATTAAAAAAAGAAAATTTGACATTTGATATCAGTACTATGGCCAAATAGAGTAGCCTATCAATACTTCTCCCTCCCCCACACAAAAAGAAT